>NW_018164592.1:151290-234888 GCF_001263595.1 Phalaenopsis equestris
GGCATTCCAGAAGAGAGATATTGTCTGCTGCTTTTGTCTCTCAAATTAAGCTGCGATACCCTTGTTTTCTTCTGTTCCTTTTCTTCTCTACAGTTTCTGATTCTCAAGATAATGGCGTCGGCGATTGAAAACAAGGTAAACAATGCCAAGTTGGTGAGTATTTTTTCGATCAATCTTTGGTATTTCTTATATTTTGCATATTTAATATAAAAAATTTTGAATTTGATTTTGTTTTTGCATCAGACTTGTCCTACATGCACTACGTTCTTGGTTTCCTTTTTGTTTTTATGTTGGCGGAAATAGATTTAAGCAAAATTCGTTTAAATTCGTTTATATCGCCTTATTTCCCATCTTTAACTTTTTTGGTAGGATTGTAAAATTTTCTTATTATAGTTTTGTGTTGATGGTAAAGAACAGGATTGAAATGAAAACCTTCTTCTTTTTTATGATTTTGAACTAGTCTTTGCTTGGACTAAAAAAAAAATCACATTCAATTTCAAGAGAAATAAACCATAGATTAGCGGAAGCGTACCGGAGTCTATTAGATCGATTGCACAAGGTATGATCTTTCAATCTGCAGATTTTCTATAGTTTCTTTAGTTTCTTGTTGATGGGGTACAAAAATAATGATGTGTCTTTCTGCAAATCAGGAACCATTACCCTTAAAAGTAACTAACAGGCGGTTACAAAAAAAATTTGCTTAATTCTAATTCTGCCCCTCATCAAATTAGAATTTGAACTTATGGTATCCACACAATAATATCATGAAAAATGTGCCCAAAGTCATAAACTTAATTCTAAATTAGACCACAACAATTTTGACTTATTAATTACATTGTAGTCCCAAAATTAATCCAACAATCTTCTGTCGCAGGATGACAGTTTTGATTAAATCTCTGTTGTTGGATTTTTAACATTGACTTTGGGTAAAACAGTTACTTTTAAGAGATGTTGGAACCGACAAGTCAAGTATAGTCTTGCGCTTTGTTAAAGGTCAATTTGTTGAATTCCAGGTTTGTCTTCAATGGTGTTCAATGCCTTCACGAGGAATTCAATTTTTTTTCACAGACTTTGGCAGTTAATGATCAAACTTCTGGACATGAGAGATATTGTAGTTTAGCTCAAATGTATTATAGGGGTGTCGCAGCGACCATAATTGTGTATGATGTAACGAATATGGTTAGTCATTAACATATTATTTTTTTCTTTTTTTTGGGTCCCATTATACTACATATTAGTAAGTGAAGATGTATTTTACTTTTGTATATGTAACTGAGTTTCTTTGATGTGATAGAAAACTTTTTAGTTATATAAATGTAACTCAACTCTTTTGTATTTTCATGTATTAACATTTGAACTTTAATTTTATTGAGAAAATTATAAATTCTGCGTGATAGATTGTTCATTTAACTAAAAAAGTATGCAAATAAACTGTTTACAAAATGCACAAACCAAACAGCTAAACAGTTTATCCACAACAGGGGCAGAATAGTCATTTATCCAGAATCAGTTATTATCTAAACGCACAAACCAAACAGCCAGCCAGCTTATCTGGATCAGCTGCTCATCAGCAAATTATCAGGATAAGCTGCAGGATAAGCTGCTCATCAGCAGAATCTGGATAAACTACAGCTGCCCAAACAGACCCTAAATTAATTCATAAATAATATTAATAAAGGGTTAAATTGTGTTTATTTAAAATATTTTTTATGTTATTTTAGAAATATAGAAAATAAAGGGGAAGAAGTTAGTGCTTATATGGTAGAAGTTGATAAACCAAAAAAAATTACTGTGATTACAAATGCATTTGTTGAGATACTGACTGCAGTGACTCAACTAGTTGAAAACTCTCAAACTCAGATCAATTCCAATGGCGAAGACCGGATAGACACATTTAAAATTATTTCAGGATATGAGGCTACGTCACTTTTCTAGAAGATGTTCGATGGATGTTGAAAACTGGCTGCTGAGAGTGAAAAAGATTCTTGATGGGTTGCCTTGTCCACCTGATAGGAGAGTTGCACTAACCACTTTTGCCTAAGAAGAAGCAGAGAGATAGTGGTGAAGTCAGTTGCAGGAGAAATATGAGGGTAGAACTAACCACATGATTCTGTGGGACAAGTTCGTAAACACCTTTAAAGATTGGCACAAATCACTATCAGTCAGGAGACGGTTGCAAGACAAATTTATTCAATTTGTATAGGGTGATCATTAGATAATGCAGTACAAGGCAGAATTCACTATGCTTTCATGGTATGCGCCCCTAGTTGATGTAGAATAGAGAAGAGAAATGCCACCAATTTTTGTTTGGGCTGAAGGATACGATTAGAAAACCATTGATTACTCTTAGAATTGATGATTATTCTGTTTTGGCGTAGAGAGTCATAAGAATTGAGCTGAATATAAAAGCTACTCAGAGGAAAGATATTAGAAGAAAAGAAATCAGAGGGGCCTAGATTTCCTCAAGGCTCTTAGAAATGAAAGTCCTTTCAGTCAGGAAGTACAAGCGCTAAGAAGGCAAAATCCAGTAGTACTGGCTCTCAATTTGAAGCGAAGAAATGTGATAAGTGTGGAAGGTCTCACAAAGACAAATATCTATCTGGATCCAACACTTGCTTTTCTTGCCACTAGCCAGAACATATGGCGAGGAACTGCCCTAGATTGAAACAAAATGCTCCAGATAATTTTAAGAGCAGTGTTGCACCAACTTAGATGAGCTTTGATAAATTAAGGGCAACTAAATCTTCAACATTAGTGCCAAATGCAAGTCTAACTCAATAGAATATCTAGCCCAAAGTATATGCACTTTCGCAGCAGAAAGTTAAAGACTCCTAGAAAGCTAAAGACTCCCCAAATGTTATCAAAAGTATGTTTCACATGAAAAATTTTTAACCCAACACACCTTCAATCACCATTAAATTCATGTCAGATCATTCATAACAAGAAGTAAGAATTTAAATATATTAATAAGTCAACTCTAAATATTCAATGCAACGATCTTAATGATATGTATCATAAATCATCATAGCAGGCCGATAAGAGTATTATTTGACTTGGGAGCATCACATTCTTTTATAGCTAAGCAATTGGTTAAAGTGATGCAATTTAAAATTTCCTTAATGCTTATAATACTACCTGCTAAAATATCAAATGACACTTTTATGAAGGTTAATCAGTCATGTGAGGTGAAATTAATGATTTGTGGTAACGATTACTTCTAAAAACTTTGTGAATTTGATGCACATCTTATTGTGTTGCTCTTAGTGAAGTTTGCAGTGATTTTAGGCATTGATTAGATGTTTAAAAACTTTCACTATTGATTGTAACAAAAAAAATGTCAATATAAACTTACTGAGGAGGTAGAAGTTAAATTTTCTAGTGCCAGGGGATTGACATCCATGATGATACCTGGATGAAAGTTTTCAAATACTTGAATCATGAAAATCAAGGTTTTCTTTTCCAGGTATAAGATACTTCGAAGAAAATACAGTTTTAGGTGATATTTCTCTGGTAAGAGAATATTGAAAAGTTTTCATTGATTATTCACCAGGATTACGACCAGTGTGAGAGATTGGTTTTACTAATGAGCTTTTACCAGGTTCCGAGCTTGTATCAAAGAAACCTTATAGAATGACAGTTAAAGAGTTGCAAGTGTTGAAGAGTCAACTGCAAAAGTTACTAGATAAGGAGTTCATCAGATTTAGCACCTCACCTTGGGAACTCCAGTGGTCTTCTTGAAGAAAGATAAGAGCTTCAGAATGTGCATCGACTATAGAAAGTTGAATAATCTTATAGTTAAAAATAAATATCCACTGTCGATGATTGAGACATGTTTGATTGGTTGAAAGGAGGGGTTTCAATATTTTCAAAGATTGATCTAAGGTCAGACTATCACTAGTTGAGGACTAAAAACGAAGATATTGCGAAGACAACTTTCAAGACAAAATATAGACACTATGAATTTATGATAATGACATTTGAACTAACTAATGCTCCAACAATTTTCATGGACCTGATGAACAAGGTCTTCAAGCAATTTTTAGATACTTTCGTGATCATCTTTATAGATGACATCCTCTTGTATTTGAGTGATGAAGCCAATCATGCAGATCATTTACATATTATGTTAGGTTTGAAGGAGAATAAACTTTAAGCCAAATTTTTTAAATGTGAATTTTGGCTTAAAAGCGTGACTTTTCTTGGGCACATTATCAGTGAAGTTGAAGGTGAAAAATCTATGGATCAGAATAAAATATGGGTGCTATAAATTCATGATAATGTCTTTTGGACTAACTAATGCTCCAACAGTTTTCATTAAGCCAATGAACAAGGTCTTCAAACAATTTTTAAATAGTTTCATGATCATCTTTATAGATGATATCCTGGTGTATTTGAGTGATGGAGCTAGTCATGCAAATTATTAACAAACTGTGTTCTAGGTTTTCAAGGAGAAAAGACTTTAAGCCAAATTTTTTAAATGTGAATTTTGGCTTAAAAGCGTGACTTTTCTTGGGCACATTATCAGTGAAGGGGGCATATCTCTGGATCAGAAAGCGTGACTTTTCTTGGGCACATTATCAGTGAAAGTGATATATCTGTGGATCAAAACAAGATTATGCTGATTGCAGATTGGCTCAGCCCAACTATTGTTAATGAGTTCAAAAGTTTTCTAGGTCTGGTCGGTTATTACATGAGATTTATAGAGGGGTTTTCACAAATTTCTATGCTATTATCAAATATTGACTCAGAAAGCAGTGAAGTTTGAATGATCCAATTGTTGCAAGGACGCTTTCCAGAAGCTGAAGTCTTAATGTCTGCTCCAATATTGACCATTCCTTCAAGCTCAGGTGAGTTTCAGATTTTCAATGATACTTATGCAGCATAACAGGGTCATTGCATAAACATCACAACAATAGAATAATCATGAAAGAAATTATCTCACATGATTTGGAGATTATAGCAGTTGTGTTTACACTTAAGATATGGAAGCACCATCTGTATGGAGGTCGATGCGAGGTATTTAAAGTTTGAAGTATATTTTTTCTCAGAAAGAACTTGAACCGAAGCAGAGGAGAAAGTTAGAGATTATTAAAAATTATAATTTGGATATTCAATACCATATGAGGAAGGCATTTGTGGTTTTAGATGCACTGGATGCACTAAGCAGGAAGACTTCATGCAATTTGAATATTTATTTACACAACATAAGCAATTACTTGAAGATTTAGAGAAGCTGAAGCTATTAGTAATTGATTATGTTGATGAAAGTATGGTTCAATTAAATCCATTGTCAGTGCAGTCCACTTTGAAGGAGAGAATCGATGATTCATTAACCAGAGATGGTAATGTTCTAAAATTCCTGGAACAGGTTAAGATAAACATTTTGGAGATGTATGTATTTGATTGGAATAACTTATTGAAATATAAAGACAGAATTTATATTCCAGAAATTGATAATATGAGAGAATGAGATACTATTGTGTGTATTTCAATGTTTTACTTGTAAATATTTCTGTTACTGTTGAATGCTTTAAAATTTTCTCATTTGTGTTTGAGGATTATTGGTGGCTCTTCCATATATTGGAAGATTCTAAAAAAAATATGTGTGGAAAAGAAATGAAATGTTGCTAATGTCCGACCACAGTTTCTGACCAAGTTAATTCTAAGCTATCAGGTCGGGTCTTGACACATAGAATATGAAAACAAATAGCAGCAAAAAAAATCCGGCTACAAGTCATGGGATGCACTCCCAACCCAATTCCGATTCTGCATGCGTGGGAGATACCGTTCAGGAGCTCCTAGAAGGTCATTGGAAAGCAAATTTTGCGGAGAAGCACTTGTCAAATAACAAGGGAAGGAAAATATAAGAGGTTGAAGATATTTGAAAGGAGATAGGCGCCATTCGAAGGCTGTCCCGACTAAAAAGAGAAGTCCAACAATGAAATCAAAGAGGTATAGGCGGCAAAATGGTTCCATCACCTATTTCTAAGTAAGATATAGATACACCACTTGCAGGAGGAAAAAAATAGAATACTCTTTAGAAATGAAATCAGAGATTCCAATCTCCAAAAATAACAAAGTATGAAGGACAAACTCGGGCACGACATGATACGAAATAGAGACATCATATTTAGAAAAAATAGGACATGACACATCATGAACACGTTATATAATTAATAAATTTTAATATAAACTATATACTTTTTATTATTCTTTATTAAATACATAACAAAATAAAGTATGCAAGAACAAAATTTAACTTTATAAATTTAATTTATATAATAAAATCTCATGTCATAAAAATTAATTTTCAAAATTAGACATAATAAGTTTCAAAAGAATTCCTAAAAATTATCTACTAAAATTTTAAAAATCTTATAATTACCAAAAAACAATTATTGGGCCCGACTTCAAGAAATATTAAATACACCTTCGATACTCAATTTTGATGAATGCTAAAGGGAGCTTCGACATTATGAGAGAAGCAGTTCGACTATGAGGTATAATTATTTGGATTATACATATTTATAATTTTCTACTTCTCATGTCACATTTTTTTACAAATCATGTTGAGTTCATGTCTGATGCGATGTCGAGGTGCATCACTGATGAATTTTGGCCTTAAAAAAAATTTAGACACGTATTTTATAGTGTTGGACAACTGTTTGGGCGTGTCAAACATGTGTCAGTGTCTGATACAAGTCCACACATGTATGACACATTTTAAAAAATTTCGGTGCTACAAAACTCACAAATAAAATTTTTAAAACAGAAAATACAAACATATAAGTAGTTTCATACAAGAAGAAATCTTAATTAAAAATAAAGAAATAAGAAGTAACAACTAGCGAGATTATGGAATCATGCAATTTGTCGCATCCCTTCAGCTAAAATCCTGCTATCGAGACTATAACAATTAGGGGGACAAGGTGGCTTCAGTCCGACGTTGGTCACACAAATGCAAGATGCGGGAGACACTACGTGCGAAAGCTCTGCAACACTCTCCATGAGATGGAGAGGCTTCGCCTTCTTCTTTGGAAGGTTCCGAAATTGATCTATCACCATCATAACAAAATCACCGCCTTGTGTCTAAGGCATTCGGACCGAAAATTATACACATGTTCATTTTAGGTGAATCCAAAATACATTCGGCTTTCCAAAATCTATCATGATAGAATAAATATTCATTCTTTTTTAACAAAACATGAGCCATAACTGCATATAGGTGGGTATTCTCACAAGTCAAATATCGAGATATTATTTCAACGCCTTCTCGTACTCTGTCGGACGTATTAAATAAACAAGTATGTCGGAATGAACTAACTCTAGAAATGATATCTATGGAATATTAGACCACTCTCAGTGATAAATAGTTGTTTAGGATATCCAGTGATTCCCTCAATAGGACATTGCCTCTTTTTGGGTATTGGTTTCTCAGATTCACTACCTTCTAGAACAACCAATGTTAATCCGCTAAAATCTCTAGCATCACTTCCTCTTTTTGGGATCTTTTTAAATCACTAGCATCTTTCCTCGTTTGCTGGAAGTTGACTCATCTCTGCATTATTTATCCTCTTCTATGTCACAATCCTTTTCTTCAACAACTCCCTGCTCAGTGATAAAGAATGCCCTCCGATTTGGGCAATTTGATGCCACATGGCCAAAACCGTGACACTAAGCTTGAATCACTAGCATCTCCTCATCATTTGTTGTATGCCACATGGCCAAAACCGTGACACTTAAAAGCTTGAATCACTAGCATCTCCTCATCATTTGTTGGAAGTTGACTCATCTACGAAGTATTTTTCTTCTCTGTGTCATAGTCCCTTTTTCAACTACTCCCTGTTCAGTAAAAGAGATTGTCCTTTTTTTGGGCGCAACTTGAATCACTATCATCTCTTTCTAGTTTGTTGGAAGTTGACTCATATGAAATATTTATCCTCCTCTGTGTCACAGTCCCTTTCTTCAACTGCTCCCCACTCAGTGAAAGATATTGTCCTCTTGTTTCTGTAATTTGATGCCACGTGACCAAAACTGTGAAACTAAAGCATTTATTAATGAGGATGCATTTGGGAGTAGTAGCAGTCTCCACCTTTTCACCACTTTATATCGGTTTCTCCTTTTGGTTGGGTTAGTTTGTTTGCTTCATTGAGTGTACTCTTAATGCTTGTAAGATATAGCGATCACTCGGTATTGTTATTTCTCTGCCTTTGAAACTAGTGTCTGAACATTTTGTAATGTCCAATAGGATTGTAACTGTACCACGTTGCCAATGGATGACCTCAATAATCCCAAATACTGATAGTGCTTCGCTAGCCCACACTCAACAAAAGTTGTTTAAACTAAGTTGTGTACTCTACCGAGAGATCTTATTGTTTTAAGTGATGAAACCTCAACAACATACCATGCCTATAATTTGTTGGAAGATACTTGTGCTACATCTCTAATTTCATCTTGGACTATATAATAGTTTTACTCTACATTCTCACTATCGAAGAATCGTCAGGTTCTCCCACAATAAAGAAGCATACTTATTGAACTTAATGACCATCAATTTGACTCTTTTATTATCGAAAATGTCTTCTTACTCCAAAATTTGCTCCACTGTTTGACGCCACCCGATAAACTCATCTGCATTCATACAATCATCAAAATCAGAAAAATCTACCTTGACTCCAAGATCTTGATTTCTCCTGTCATATTTCATGTCAAATCATCTAGGTAATGATTCTTTGTCACTAGAAACTGCCTAGTAGAAGAGATTCACTTCTTCCTCTCGATATGATGAGTCACTGCTGTTGAAAAATTTATTACTGTATATATTTCATAGTAAGCTCATGGACACATTTTTGTGGATTTCGCCTTAGTGGTATTGTGTCATTTTCTCCCAATTACGGTTTTAACGGGTGTTGTAGGATTGCAAATAAAATGGTGATCGAAGTTTAGGGTTTTTGTGATAAACTGGTGTGGATTTTTTGTGAAGGTGGGAATGTTAGATGTGTTGGTGTGGATTTTTTGTGAAGGTGGGAATGTTAGATTTTGAAAATTTAGGGTTCCATGGCTAGAAATCATGGTAGGAATTGATAGGGTATGGTAGGGATATATATATATTTTAGTTTGTAAATTTTGACTAGGGTCAGAAAAGGCAAATCCATAAAAATTTTGTTTGATGGACTCTGATGCAAAACACCTTCAAGGAGCACTAGAACGGTATCATTGGGGATTGTCAATCAAGAAGAACAGAAATTAGAAAGCTAAATTAAGAGTTTTTTATAATTAAAAGTTTCCTTATTTCCAACATATTTATTCTGATTTATTTCCCTTTTAGCTGAATATTTAGATTAGAAAAATGTATTATTAAGTTACCTAAAATAGATTATATGCACTTTATTTTGTACTTAAAATAGATTGTAAGATTGTTATTTAATGGAAGAAAGCAAAGGCAAAAGCAATCGAGCCTATTCAGAATTCAACCTATTTTTCTCAAAATTTTGATATGGTATCAGAGCCAGATTTTTACCGTCGATAATTGTTGAAGTACCGTCAAGTCTCCCTTCCTGCCGGCCTTCTTGCAGGACGGGAAGGGAGGAACTATTTCGTTGCTTGATTATCATTCGTTCGTCTGCTGGTCATCTCATGATTTCTTCAGATCTCCTTCGCAAGTCATCGTTGCTTCTTCCACTTCGGCTTCGTCGGCTTCTTCGTGTTAATGAGATGACTAGAAGGGTCAGGAACATCGATGATGTTACCATCAAGATCCGTCATCTTGGCAGTATTCTTCGTGTAATTTTGTCCGCCAAGTTCTATGATACGACGCTCCCAGTGGACATGCTCGTGAAAAAGTTTGTTGATCTCGTCATTGAGATCACAGAGGAGATGCTTATCGAGGCCCTCGATCTGGATCTCAGCCGCCTTGACACCAATCTCTCGGAGAATTTCGCTACGCCATCGGTCAGCATCGGTGAGATCGCGGCATTCCGAGGTGAGGTATGGACGTCTTTGGGCTTGCCCTTCTCCTCATTCTTCATCGCAATGAAGTGATTGAGCATCGATTGTGCCTTCTCCTCATTGCTAGCCATCTGGGCTTGCGCTTCTCTCTGCTTCCTCGCCTCCTATCACTTCGTTTCGGTCTGCTTCATCCTCCTGTGTTGGCTTCAGCTGCTTTGTCCCAGTCTGTTTTGTCTCAATTGCTTCGGCACACTTGAGCTTTGGCACTCTTGATCTTCGGCACTCTCAAGCTTCGGCACTCGGACTTCGGCACTCTCAGGCTTCGGTCTCTTGGGCTTCGGCACTTTTAGGCTTCAACACGTTTGGGCTTTAACACGTTTGGGTTTCAGCACTCTCAGGCTTCGGCCTTTCGGGCTTCGACATTTTCATGCTTCGAAATTTTCAAGCTTCGATCTTTTGGGCTTCGACACTTTTAGGCTTCAACACTTTTAAGCTTCGGCCTTCTTGGGCTTTGGCACTCTCAAGCTTCAGCCTTTCGGGCTTCGACCTTTTCGTGCTTCAGCATTTTTGGGTTTCAACACTTTTAGGCTTCGGCCTTCTTGGGCTTCAGCACTCTCAGGCTTTTTGACCTTTCGGGCTTCGACATTTTCAGGCTTCGGCATTTTCAGACTTCGGCACTCTCAAGCTTCGACACTCTTGGGCTTCGGCATTTTCAGACTTCGGCACTCACGGCTTGAGGATTTTTTTGTCCCGACAGTGTTATCAGTTTCTTGTTAGAAAATTGATGTTTCCTGATCAGTCAGCATCAATTTGAGGGGGAATGTCAATCAGGAAGAATAAAAATTAGACAGCTAAATTAGGAGTTTTTTATAATTAGAAGCTTCCTTATTTCCAACATATTTATTCTGATTTATTTCCCTTCTAGCTTAATATTTAGATTAGGAATATGTATTATTAAGTTACCTAAAATAGATTATATGCACTTTATTTTGTACCTAAAATAGATTGTAAGATTGTTATTTAATGGAATGAAAGCAAAGGGAAAAGGCAATCGAGCCTATTCATATTTCACCCTATTTTTCTTAAAACTTTGACAGGATCACGGCGTCTGCTCCCTCATCAGCACCGTTCTACTTTTCCTGCCAAATCTAGGAGCAACACTGATGTTCAGCCTTCCAATTATTCTGTTTTTAGCATTGATGTCTAGATTTCTGAAGGCCTTATGGGTCTCACTGATCAAATATTTTCGTAGACAACTACAGCATTCAATTGGGGATTTTCAGTAATCATGCTTGCTGTGTATTGCGCTTCCTAATTAGCTCCAGCGGTCCTTTTATTTTTCCCCTCTCCACAAGGATTACGGGAATGCAGGCTATCGACTTCCTATATGTTGATGGCCTTTTAATTTTTGATGAATTTTCTTTTCATTCATCCCAATGTCTTTCCTGTTTAGACTTTATTTTCGGAAAATTACCGGAGTGAAGACTTGTCATTTTCATGTCTCTCCCACTTGAAAACAGCAAGAAATGATGGACAAATTTCCCTTCTCTTGTGTCACTCAACATGCCCATGTTTTTTCTACATACATAATTTTAAGGGCTATGTACGTGCCAGATTAAAGAAAATGTTTCATGACTATGAAGATTATTTAGTTTTATTAGAGAAACTAAAAGTACAAAGAAGCTACAGGATGTGAACCTGATTACTAGAGTCGACCAATATAAAGCTGCTAGAAATACTAATGCCGACAGGAAAATTTTCTCAGGCATATGGTTTAGAATTGATTAAAGAAAATAAGTAATATGATTGCTATGGCTGTTAAAATCCTAAGGAACATTATATCCCTTAAAATGCCTGAAAAGAAATCAAATTACATAATTTCGAAATAAAATCATCACAGGGCTTAAGATGCCTCAAGATAAAACTAAAGAGTTAAATGCCAAAATAGTCCCCTGACTATTTACATGGAGTAAATTTAGTCCCAAAGTATATAAAAGCATCAAATTAATCCTTGCTCTTTTAATATGGGCTTAACTAATCCTCAGGGAGCTTAATTTTAGCCCCCCTTTAAAAGATTTTAGGGACTACATTGACACTTTTATAGAAACTTGGGCTAAAATGGCCCCAACAAAGAGTCAGGTGACCATTTTGACAGTTCTTCTTAAAACACAGAGACACCCAATTAATAGAATCTTAAAATTTCTTCATAACAAAAATTAATTAGGAATAAAGGTAAGGATCTACATATAGTATCAAGAAAATACCTCGCATCATGCAATATTTTTTTAGCAGAACAGAACACAGGTTCCACTTCAAAAAGAATCTGCTCCTCCTCATGCGTCAACAATTCGGCATTTCTTTTCATGTTAGAGCTTCCAATAGCATTCCTACCTCTTTGTTCATCTGATTTTATCCCTGTCCTCGCAGAAGAATTCTTCCAAGTTCTGCGCCCATCCGTTGAACCCCAGCCCCGAGATTTCCAGCCACTATTTCCATTATCAGCAGCTTTGGTCTCATCCAATTTTTCCACATTTGAGGACTCGACATTAGCTCTTGCATCATTGTTATGTGTATTGCATGTACTTTTCCAATTGCTGCAAGCAGCATCAGTTGAGCCACGACCTCGATATCCCCAAGAACTATCTCCATTATCTGTTGCGCCTTTTTCATTCCAATTATTTAGTTCGGAGGATCTTCCAAAACTAACCATTTCAGTTTTTGGACTATCCCAGGCGCCAGCTTTACTTGTCCCGTCAGTGTCCAATATAGTCTTAGCAGGACTTTTCCAACTTTCAGATTCACCAGTTGAACCCCAAGCACTATCTCCATGATCTGTGGCATTATTATTCTCATTCCATTTATCCGATTGGAAGGACCTTTCAGACCTAATATTTTCATGCTTAAAACTACTCCAAGCTCCACCTTTACTTAACCCATCAGTATTCCAGACAGGCTTAGAGCTACTGCAACTTTTGGATGCATCTGTCAAATTCCAATCTCTCTCTCTATGATTTGCTACTCTATTCTCATTCCAATCATTCGATTCGGAAGATCTTCCAAAATTAGCCTTTTCTGCGTTGTGGCCATTCCCTCTGGCTGCTTTACTTGTCATGTCACTGTTCCATGCAGGTTTATTAGAACTGTTCCATGTTTTGGAAACATTGGATTCACTTGCCAAACCCCAGCCGGAGGATGGCCAAGCACCATTTGCTTCACTATTTTCATTCCATTGTTTACCATTATCAACTCTTTCAGAGTTGCCAGTATCCACAGAGGGTGGTTTGCTTGAACCACCCCATCCTTGTTGAACCTCAGGTGTTTGACTTCCATATTTAGTGGACTCTTTCTCATTCCCAATATCCCACCCCGACCAGGCACCATCTTTCTTTAGAGATGATTGGGAATCAAGTTTATCTGGCTTTTTCTTACTTTCCCATCCTTGCCAACTATTTGGTTTCATTGAGGACTCTGAACCACTTTCCCAGTTTAATTTATTCCCATCCTCTCTCTCCTGTACTAAAATTTCAGAATGGAATAGGGAATCATTTCCATCATTATAAGTTTCTTTCCCAATGTGTATGCCTGACACTGGAGAAGCACAGAACTCATATTCACTCTCATACATGAGATCATCAACGTCAACTTCCTTTTCAGCAGATGCTGTCTGCACCAACTCTAGGAAATCATAAACATCCTTTTCTACATCTTGGTTAGCTTTCACCTAACAAATATTAGACAGCACCATATATCATATAATTCCACTCTCAAAAACAAGGTTCTCTAGTTTAAACAAGATTTTGAGAAATCTATAGAAGTGTAAAAGTGAATTCTAACCTGCTGTTTATCCCAGAAAACTTTGAAGCAGGAACCAGTACCAACTGCAACATGTTTGCCCCATAAACATGATGAAACTATACTAGTCAGCGTATCTGTATGACATTTTTGAGCAGCTCTCTCAAAACATTTTATTGGAGTCTGTAAAATATACATGGATGGATTTATAACAAAATGTTTTCACTTGATTAATACACATAAGGTTAACAAGCTAAAAAAAGTATACTATTCAGAAATAAATTTCTTACAAATAAAGTTGCTTCAGTAAATGGCATTTGAACATTCAACGAGCGGAGAAGTTTCTTGAAGCCGCTGTTATTGAAACCAAGAAGACTTCCTGTACATGTCATGCTATTTGCAACAAGAATGAGGTGCTCTTTAAGTACTCCTTTCGCAACCATCTTAATTGATGCTGATAGGCGCTGTGAAAGCAATATCACAAGATACAAATGAAATGTAGATGTTAAAAATTTAAGTCATTGAAAAAAATAATGCTGCCAACTGCTGAGCCGGTGCATGAACCATAAGGAGATAAGCTCATCAAAGTTTCTGATTAAATTAAATATGCAAACAACAGTTGCCAGAAAACAAAATTAAAAAAAAAAAAAAAAAAGAGGAATCCAATAAGCACAAGTTCCCAGAAAACAAAATTAAAAAAAAAAAAAAAAGAGGAATCCAATAAGCAACCATATATCAAAAACAAAAAAAACACAAACATCAGAATGCAAAAAAGAAATTTACCTGAACTGATTGCTCAAAACTACAAGAAATGCCAAGGAGGTCCTCAACTTGCTTGATGCCATAGGGTACAGATCGCCTGGTATCAATGAGGTGCATAACAGGTAAGCAAGCATCCAAAACAGTTCTCCATGCATCACCATTTTGTCGAGCATAACTTCTTCCAACAAAAATTTCAATGGCTAATTCTCCCTTCAATGGTCTCCTATCTCTCACGGAAGAAGAGTTTGTAGGTTCGACCCAAATGATATTAGCTGAATCTACTCTAGAATCACCTAGTTTATCATCAAATAATCAGACATCGAAGTAATAACACTTTTCCAATATTCTTAAAGAAAAAAAAAGGAGAAAAAACTAAATAGTTCAATGAAACAAAAACATCTTGAAATATGGTAAGAATTTATTGAGGCGGCATTCATACGATCAGATAAAAAAAAAAAGAAACAATTACAAGAAAATAAGAGCTATCTTTAACAACCATACTAGCTGTTGAATTATGGAACAAATATTATTTCTCACTCACCCAATTCATTACACCTTACTAGACAGATATAATAGTCAAAATAAAAATCCCTCCAAAAAGGAAAAAAAAACAGAAAATAAAATAAAGAAATGGAAACACAATTAATGAAAGATATTCTAAGGAGAGAAAATACATTCCTTACTAATTAGGAATATGTTGATTGGCACTTTCCTACACTCTCCTTCAAGTTGGATTGTACATATTGTACATAGTAAATTTAGACTTCAATTCATCATGACTGACCATTGATAGCGCTTTGATGAGATATCCACAAACTGAAGCCGTGTGAGAACATAATTGAGTTGAACATTACCATTGTTAACGTTTTTCTGAGATAAAGTGTCAATCAATCTCCATGTGTTTAATTTTCTAATAATGCACAAGATCCTTGGCTATAGTAATAGCTACTTGGCTACACTAAACATCTAAATTGTGTAAATTATCTCAGCTTTAAGCTCCTTTAAGTTTTTGAATCCACATTATTTCACATATTCCTAGTTCTAGAGCACAATATTCAAATTATGCTCTACACTGAGAGATAATAGCATATTTTTTGTTTCTCCATATGAAAATATTTCCCCAGACATATCAGACATATCAACAAAATCTAGTGGTTGATTTCCTATCAATTACTTCCCCTACCCAACTAGCATCCGTATATATCTTAATCTCACATTTTTTACATTTTTTTTAAGAATAAACCATATCCAGAGATCATCTTCATGTATCTCAAGATTGTGTTGAAAACATCCAAATGATTATTATTTGGATTATTTATGTGTCGACTTACTACACTGACTAAGTATGCAACAATAGTTCTTGGGTGTGATAGGTAAAATAGTTTGCCCACAAATCTTTGATATCTTTCTTTATCAATTAAACTGGTTTCTTCACTTCGGTTCATTGTTGGAATTCAAGGATGAGCCGGCAAATTTACACCCACACAAGTAAGTTTCACTTTACAGGACTAAAATATACTCCCTTTGTGACATCAGTGTAAAAGAGTCATGAGTTGAGGAATCCATACCATTATGATAATCTGGAAGACTTAATTATGGCTCTTGACAGTCTTAGCTTTGCATAATGTCCTCTAAATGCTCGGTAGTCTTTTCCTTCTGGTGTAGACACGAAATTCTTGATCCTTGGTGCTAAGTTGAGGTTAAATGGAGACAAATGGGGCAGTTTTCGTCATAGAGTTTCATTCTTCAACTGAAGCAGGTTGAGAGATAAGAATTGATTCAGTTAAAAGAGAAATGACCGGAGAAGAATCCAAAATTTAATATTCCACGAGTGCTCCTCCTGAATTTCACATTTGAGGAAATAAGATTGACTTTTTAAAAAAAAGTGACACCCTTGGAATTGAATATTTTACTAATGATATGAGAATAAAATTTGAACCTTTTTTATATGAGAAATAAGGAAGGAAGATGCATTTGAACATAGGATCAAATTTAGTGTGGTGTTGTTGATAAATATGGATAAAGGAAAAACAACAAAAAATATTTACTGGTAAGTCTGAAAACAGAGAGTAAACGTGTGGGTAGGATTCAATGAGCACGTAATGGGGAATTTGAAATTATAAGACTTGACTCAACATCCTATTGAAGAGGTATGTGGCAGTGAGAATAGCTTCTCCTAAAACAAGTTTAGGCACATGATTAAACAACACAATGGCATGGGTGATCTCAAGTAGGTCTCCATTTTTGCTTTCAATGACCTTATTTTATTGAATATCCACACAAAAATATATACGGATAACACCATGCTTAGAAAAATAAAGACTAAGGATAGAAGTAAAGTATTCCTTAGAATTATCAGTTTTAAGAATTTGAATTTAGCTTCAAAATAAAACGAGAATTTTGAAATAAACAGATTTAAATATGGTGATTGTTTCATACTTTTCTTTCATCAATAATATCCATGCTGTTCTTATGTGGTCATTTATGAACAATACAAATCATTGTACCCATTTATAATATTTACTTAAACGGGAACCCATAAATCCTTATGAATTACATAAAAAAGATGTGAACACTTAAATTACAATTTGGAGTACATGTCTGACATGTTTTGCAAGTTGATAAGTTTAACATCAATAAAAATTAGAAATTTTAGTGATAAATAAATGCGGAAACATCTTTTGATGGATGATCAAGACAACAATAACTCTACATGACTTCCAGCTGACATAACATTGACCAAATTTGAATTGGACTCAGAAATACAGCCTAATAGATAACATTGCCTACAGATGAAATTATTTTCTTTCAGCAAGTATAGACTACAATGCATCTCAACAACGCCAACAATGCTAATCACCTTCCCTAAATCCACAACCTGAAATTTTCAATAATTGAATTAAAATTTAATCACATTTTAAATCACAAGTTTGTTGATTAAGAGTAATTTACATTTTAATTTTGGAACATAAAGAAGAGAGAAGAGAGGGAGATCCTTTGTCAATATGATTGAACCAATTCTGGCTACTGGTAAAAACGAACCATCAGCTATATGAACTGCAGAGTGAAAGATAGATGGGTTGTAATTTTTTAAGACGTTATCATATATCATCTGAGGCTCAAGAGTCAATTATCCAATGTTTGATTTATTGCTTTGTACGCTAAAAGCATGGGATAAAATACCTCGTTGTGCAACAGAGCTGTGATGCTTGTCCAAAATTGAAACTGTTATTGAACCTATCCAATGTTTGATTTATTGCTTTGTACGCTAAAGGCATAAGATAAAATACCTCGTTGTGCAACAGAGATGTGATGCTTGTCCAAAATTGAAACTGTTATTGAACATTTTCTTCAATGCATCAATTTGCTCCTCAGTGAACAAATTGAAATCTAAATTACAGTAGCATTTGCACGGTTCTCCATATCATATCTTCTATTAGATGACTTCCAATCTACAGATTTACTGTATAATTTTTAAGTATATTTCCTTCACATTATTAGGTTTCTTACAATGGTCACACCACTGTCATCCTTTCCTAGACATGTTATTCTGAAAGCAGGAATTGTGAGTGTGCAGTGCTGGCCCCTCAACAGATGGTGTGGTGTGATTGTCTAACATCATTTTTTGTTTTTCCTCTTTGAACTTCTGCAAAAGCCTCCCTCAGATGGTTAGAAGGGCATTAATTCTCATAATTCTTCCCCAGACTTCATTTAGGTTTTTATTGAGACCAATAAGGAATTTGATATTTCTTTATTGTTTAATAATCTTACTATACAATGTCAAGTCATCAGAACATTTCCAAGAATAAACCTAGTACATGCCTAGTTGCAGCCAATGTAATGAAATATTGAGCAACACTCAATTCTCTATGATCTAGACCATGTAGTCTAGTCTCAATCTCAAATCTCTAACAAGTTTTGTGTGCAGCCTCCCATATCTCCTTAGCTGTCCTACAAAGCAAGAAATTTGCTTCAATTTCGTGGTCATAGAATTTATTAGTCGAGACATAACCATGGTTATCAATTTTCCAGGCCTGGCATTTAGAATTTGCCATTTATGGAGCTGAAATTTTACCTATGAGATGTTCATCATTCCCGCTGTTACATATGTATATGAAGATGGACTGCAACCATTGAAGAAAATTATGGCCATGTAGTTTATGGTTGGTGACTTTGTGAGAAGTAGGCTTAGATCTGAAGGTGACTTCCGAGGAAGAGTACTGTGAAGCCATGCGGTGTTTGGCCAAGATAAGATGTGAAACACGAATTAGAAAGACCTGCTGCACAAACAGAAGCGAGACAACTCTTAGTTTGACTGGACAAGCAAACGAGAATTAGAGGGAGGTTGCAACTATTTATTTCCACGAGTTTGGCACAGTGCAACACCCCAAATATACAAAAAAAACAATGACTCGATAGGAGACAACTAGGGAAATTCAAACCAATCGCAGGATCTAATCGCTTTGCTGCAATGGACCGGAACCGCACAAGAAGAATCTATTGCACTTGATGTAGCAAAATGCACAGCAAGAGCCGACTGCGACCAAAGAAGTACTATATTAGAACAGATCATTTGGTCAAGCGTTCAAATGAAAGAGACAAAACAACATAAGGAATTGTTTTGTTCGAACCTTAAAATTTAAAACAGTCTGATGCATTTGATTGACAATTAAACAAGCACAAGAATTATTCAAATGGTTCAAGCTATTAACTTCAATGATGATAAAGAAAAAGAAAAACTAGTTTAATCACACAGTTGATGATCAAAACAGCATAAGCCTATTATGTGTGGGAGGGTGAGTGGGTAGATGGGGGTGGGTGTAATATTTAGATGTAAGTCTATACAATGTGCATACTTGATATTATTAGCATTAAAAAACTTCCTTTTCAAGTAAAACTTTTGGTAAAGGGAAGAGAACTCAAAGCAATAAAAATTAGTGAGCCAACTACCAATTTTACTGTGAAAATTGATTTAGAAATCGAACAAGCTACGAATGATACAAATTAATCAACAAAGCACAATTTCATCACAAATGATCGAAACTTAATTTTCTTCTAAATTAAATAACTAAAAGATCAATAATTGAATGAATCAGGCCGACTTGAGCCAGCCCAATAACTTCCTATGTGATGCATCACCAACAAAATTTTCATAATCCATCACAAATCTCGAGGCATGACACGAATCTCGTATTTTCATAATCCATCACAAATCTCGAGGCATGGCACGAATCTCGTGGCAATCTTTTGAGCAAGAAACATTCAAACTTCAATCCAGAGCTCCGATTTCATCAAACTTATAGTCAAACTGACTGACTTGATGAGATAGACCTAATGATATCAAAGCTAGTTCAATCCAAGTTAAATCAAACCCAGATCAAGTGATTAAATCATTCTTAAAAGATTTCCGGACACATTTGAAAGATCAAACAAATGTTAAATTTAACAAGTTCATAGTTGAATTGAGCGTATCAACAAGACGAATCCAACAAGCCTAAGATTGCTCAATTCCGACATCGCTAAGGCACTCAAATGTCCATCAAACGCCATCTGATCGAGAGAAGCTATCTGAACCACCTGATCAAAATGGTTCATATTCATGCATTAATTGCACTTAGAACACTATAAATAGAACCCCACCCCTCACACGAGAGGGGGCTGGAGAGAGAACTTGAGACTTTGAGAAAGAGTTCAAGTCCAACTTCATCCCTGTCATCGTCGACCTTCGTCGACCTCCACCGATCGTCGGCGACCACCATTCCTTAGCAATCGATCACCACTGACCTCCGTCGGTCATTGTCGACCGTTATCGATCACTGTCGGCCATCATCGAAGGTCAACGACCACCGCCGACCTTCGCTGATTATCGTCGGCCGCCGTCTGCCCCCCTACATACCGCCCACCCCCTAAATCTTGTAACCCTTTCTCGTCTGTGGGACAAGGGGCCTCTGTAATCATCAACTTATAGTAGAATTTTTATAACCGAGCTAGACCCCGTGGTTTTCTCCTTTTACAGGTTTTCCATATAAAAACTTTCGGTGTCATCACAGGTTGATTCTCTTTCATCTGAGTGTGTGATGAATCCTCGTGCAAAGCTAAGACGAAAATCCATTACTCTACCGCAGCGAACTTTCTAGCACACATCACTATGAATGAAACAAGCATGCAGAATATACTTGTGCATTGAAAGGGTGGCCCAACGGGATAGCCATAGGCCCGCTAGAATGGGCGGACTTAGCTGTGGAAAAATAAAATTTGTCAGGTCCGACCTGAGCACCCTTTGACTTAGTCAAACTCCAAAGCAGTCAAAGCCCGCTCCGACCCGAAAGAAAATCCCTGAATACTAATTTTGAACACCCAAATTTCCATCTAATTAATTTTCTTTCGCTCCACTTGCAGCTCACCCAAACTTCGCATATCACTCCCAAAGACCTAACCCTTGAATTTTCTTGCTTCTTCCTCCTCTAGAACTACGACACTAACACCTCAGTCTCCATCTCTTTTTTGGACGCTTGGCATCCTACTCCGCCTCCACTCCTTCTACCAAACCCCCCCCCTCCCTCCAAAAACTACAAAATTAACAATGTTGTTCGCCTCCTTGACTACGAGTCTGCGACCTTCTTCATTTCTTTTATTTTTTTGCAAATAAAGATCTATTTTTTTTCAGTTAGTATAAATTGATCATATCATTTATGGTTGAATATGAAATTGGTGAATTTCATTATGGTTAGTGCTTTGAGATTGTTAGATACTTTTGGTTCTAGTTTGGCTCTTTTGTGTAAGGGTTTCATTCAGTATTTTAGTGCTTTGAAGCCTCTTACCTCTCACCCACACCACCAAGAACTTCGAGAACAAGAACCCCATCTTGGTTTTTCTTATGTTGATATGTGCTCTTAGATACTTTTGGTTCTAGTTTGGCTCTTTTGTTTAAGGGTTTCATTCAGTATTTTAGTGCTTTGAAACCTCTTACCTCTCACCCACACCACCAAGAACATCGAGAACAAAAACCCCATCTTGGTTTTTCTTATGTTGATATGTGCTTTTGAGTTCATTTCCATTGTCCTTAAAGACTCACTGAATTTGATGACCCAATGAAAATTGAGGACCTTGAAAATTGAGAAAAAATCTATTACAACAATAAAGACGTCTTGAATTGAAGGATATCTCAATTCTCAAGGAAGTATTTTGCTTAGGGTTGGATAAATTAAATCTTCAAAATCCTGAATGTTTGCTTTCCTCTTGCAATTGTGCACTTTCTGATAGCATATACACCATTAAATTTTATTTTCTCACATAAAACACAACTTCCCATAAAGCATCACAACATTCAGATGCTGCTCCAACCATCAACTCATGTTTCCAATAATTTATTGCCTAGAAAGCTAGAACATGGTTTTCAAGAGATCGAACTTGGAGCAATGATTAGTTTCCTCCTTATGACAGAAGTCGGCGTTCAACTCATGAAAACAAAATCCTAGAAAAACTTTGGAAAAGCCCTACTCGGACAATGTCTTATTTGTCTTCTATGCTTCATTTCAAAATCACAGAAACGTCCTCCCTTTCATCATACCCTCATTCAACTTTCTCCCACCCTCCAAGTTCTTCTCCACCATCCCACGTGTTGAAGTATGTTAGTAGAACGTTTAGTTTTTTCCTATTATACCACTTATAAATAAATAAATACTTTTTTATTGAAATTGAAAAGATACATAGAGGTTGTATGAGAGGACCCAAAAAAAAGTGCCCTACCCATACAATACATCAAACACAAGTATACTAAAAGGATGAAACATAAAAAAAAAAAAAATAACAAAACTTGCAGGAAATCAGCTGCTAGGCACGAGCCAGCTTGGTCTTGCCTCCGCCTTTGGTTCTAGGAGCGGAGACAACTAACAAATTGTTGAGTGTCGTTCCATTATCCGAAGCTACTAGAGTATCATCCATCAAGTTTCCAAGCTGGGGTGTGCCTCCATTCTTCTTTTTCTTTCTAGATGTGTATACTTGTCATTCCTCATCTGATAACTAGCTCATCTGATCGGTATGGTCAACAGATTGTTGGGCATGTAGGAGAGAATGAGCCCCCAACTCCTAACTAGCAGTAACAACATTCTGATTCTGAAGAGATGGTAAGCATGTCTCTTCAACACCTGATGCATCCTGGGGATGTGGAGCTTCAATACTATCCTAATTATCGAACCCAACTAAACCATCTGTCAATATATTAGTCGGAAGAACAAAGGCAATATTGTCTCCGCTAGTGGGAGGGGTAGGTGGCATCGTGTCAACCGGTGTTTCAACAGTTTGTGAAATGCACTCAGGAGCAGTGGAGGGACATGTATGAGGTGGGGCAGATCCAAAAGCGTTTTTAATTGAAGGTTTTAAATTCAGATGCAACTGATAACATTGAGAAGGAGAATGTTCAAACATACGGCAGTGGATATAATAAAGTGGTATCTGTTCAAGTTCTGCTTGCTGTTAAAATCCTTGATGTTGTGTGTCAATCCATATTTCTCTCGGAAAATGTATCTTTCTATAAATAAATATATATATATATATATATATATATTACTGTATTTTTATTCATATTTTTTAAAATCCTTGATGTTGTGTGTCAATCCATATTTCTCTCGGAAAATGTAAAGTAATATTTATTTCTATAAATATATATATATATAAAGCCCAAAGACAAATATATTAAATAGACAGAAGGATACAGATAGATTGTGTGGGAGGACCCAAGCATAGCACGCTGCCCACACGATAACCACAAATGGTTCCAAAAAGATGTAAAGTAATATTTATTTCTATAAATATATATATATATAAAGCCCAAAGACAAATATATTAAATAGACAGAAGGATACAGATAGATTGTGTGGGAGGACCCAAGCATAGCACGCTGCCCACACGATAACCACAAATGGTTCCAAAAAGAGAATACAAAAAATACATGAAAGACCTAAAGAAAAAACCAAAAAGTGCCAAAATACATTCGGATTATCAGTTAACTAAAAAGCGACCTTAGAGAATGACCCAATTTTGCCTTACCTCTACATCTAGTCCTACGGAATGAGCCAGTTAATAAATTGGTAAGATGAGTGTCATTGTCAGTAGTAACCAATGTATCAACCAATAAGTTCCCGAGCTCGAGTCGGCCTCCATACTTCTTCCTCCTGGAATAGACCTATCATTACTCATCCGAAGATTGGCTAACCTAATCAGTGGATTGGTTTAAAGTGTGTCGGATATGTGTAATTTGTTGAACATTAGAAGCAACTACTTATTGTATCAGCTGATCTTTTATTGGATCAAAGGAGCACTCTCATGTGTCTTGGCATGTAAGTGAGTCTTCTTCAATAAAAGTAGGTGGTATAAGCACATTTGGATCTGTATCTGTAGTATGGCGTTCTTCATCAGGAACTGCGGTGATGGAAAGAGAATCAGGTTGCGCCTTCTCAGCAAGGATGGTAGGTGGCTGATCTATAGCAATATCCGACTTTAGATAAGGATGCAAGTAATGACAAAAAGTAGATTAGTGACCAAACATACTATAATGAGAGTAATAAGAAGAGTGTGGTTCTATTCCAACATTATGTCAATACCCGTTGTGAGTGGTTATAATCCATACCTAATCCGGAGCTGGTTAAGTGATATCTCTCTCGACTAACACACAAACCACAAATGATCTGATGACAACAAGCGTAGGACTATCAATCTTGAGAAGAAGTAGGGAATTTCAAAGTTAAACCGATGTAATTTTACCCCTGAAAACTTTATCCAAACAGGAATAATAGGGGACTCTGCTTTCGGATCAAAATCGAAAATTCACTTCAGAATTTTCATAAAACAGTTGTCGACTTTGATAAATTTTTGAGAAAAACTGTGAGTGTAATCGGCATCGTGAGATAACTGAATAAGTATATCTCGATCGTCAAGTAAGTCAATATTCAAACTGCCCAACAGCTTCTTAGCAACAAAATTTTTGTAAATGATCTCAAGTTTTTGGTGACCACAAAGGAATTTCCCCACTAGAGCAAAACACCAAGAAGACACGAGAGTATTGGTTTAACCTCAGTGGCTTCTTAGCAACAAAATCTTTGTAAATGATCTCAAGTTTTTGGTGACCATAAAGGAATTTCCCCACTAGAGCAAAACACCAAGAAGACACGAGAGTATTGGTTTAACCTCAGTGAGAATAAAAGCAGACTTTCTATTTTTTTATCAAGCTTTTTAATGAAAGTGTGATAACCATCACCTTTAAGAGCCTAGTGGAAAGACTGTGGAGCATTGCAAGACTTGTAGAGGCGTCGTCGAGTACAAGAGAGACGACGAGAGCCGCGACGGCTAACGAGGAACTGCGAGCGCGCGTCATCGAGTCATAATCAAGAGGAAGATTGAAAGCGAACGTCGTCAAGAAAGCTGCGAGAGCATGAAAACGTCGTTGTGGGAGACGACGGACAGAAAGTGAGAAATCGAGGAATCACTGTCAGGAATCTCCATCAAGCGAAACCTAGCAGAGCCTGGACGACGAGAGCCGTCGACGAGTACAAGAGAGACGACGAGAGCCGTCGAGTACAAGAGAGACGACGAGAGCCGCGACGGCTAACGAGGAACTGCGAGCGAGCGTCATCGAGTCAAAATATAGGTTAATAAAAGTTTTTTTATCCTTGGCGGTCAATTTTTTCATCCTTCCTCTCTCCCTATATTATGACATTGTATGGAGTCAAAATAAATATTGTATTTTGTACTTAATTTGTTAGTTTCCAAAATGACAAGCTATAATAGATCGCAAGATGAATTGGAATGTGAAGAATTAGCAAAAATAACAAAGAATTACTAAGGCAAGAATAAATTCGAATGTGTGGGATGAAATGATATTATTAGAGTTTGATACGAAGAGCACAACAAAAGATAAGTACAAAAATTGTAAAAAAGTATTTAGTGCAGGATCAAAAAGTGGAACATCATATCTGAATTGTCATCGAGTATTTGCCCATCTAGAAAGAATCATAGTTTAAACCAGTGCATGATTCAGTGTCAAACAAATTCTGAAGGTTCTTCCTCTATGACAAATGCAAAATATGATATGTAAGAATTGCTAAGAGCTGTATTGGTGCTTGTAGTTAGTGGAAAATTTTCATTTTCCTTTGTTAAATAGAAAGCTCTTAGAGATTTGATGAGTATTATATACCCACAATTTAAAGCTATTAGCAGACATACTTTAAAAAGAGATATTATGTTCTACAATGAATAAGAGAAAAAATATGCGTTGTATGAATTATTGAAGAGTACTAGCTGTATTTGTTTAATATCTAATAATTAGCATAATGGGTCAACAAAAGATGAGTTTGCTAGTATAACAGCACATTGGATTGATAAAAGATGGAGGTTACACAAAAGAACAGTAGTTATTCGAGTTTTAACACCGCCGTTTAATCAACCAACAATTTAAGATATTGTGTTTCTTTGCCTGAGTACAAGATTAAAGATAAACCTGTGTCTTTCTTTTCATAATGCTTCATATAATGATTCTGTTGTTAATATTCTTAAAATGCGCGTAAATGCAAAGAAAGGACAAATATGCGATGAAGTTTTTTTTCCAAATTTGATGTGGTTTTCAAATGTTGAATCTTCTTCTGCAAAAAGGGTTGAAGTTGATTGATGATATTACTGAAACAATTAAGTGTGGGTTCAAAATTTTGAATAAGTCTATTCGAAAGTTAAAAAAGTTGAGATTGCAAGCATAACATTTCATTTGACTGTGAAGAAAATACTTCGAAAAGATATCTGCGTAGGATGAAAAATCACATATATTATGTGATATCGGAGTTAACCCACGACGAGGAAGTACATAATTTATTACGCAACTAAGGAGTGGTACAATCAATAAAGAAAATAAGACAATTATGATAGAAATAGCACGATCTGACCACGGCCTAGGGAGGGTTTCCTAAGATGTCGGCGGTGAGGTAGTTGCGACCGGTGACTGCAAACAGAGAGCAGCAGGTGTGGCTAGCTGCTGAAAGATGAGCGCAGCGGCAGGTGCAGGTGGTTGCAGGAAGGTGGGGCGGCTGCAGCAGCGATGTAGCAGACAGTAGGTGCAGGTGCCTTTCGGGAGAGCCCAGAGGAGAATTGCAGCATGCGGCGACTGCAAGGGTGAGTGCAAGAGGCCGATGGCCCGCCTAGAGATTCAAAGAGAAGGCGACAACCATCTGCAAGTGTTGAATGAGGGGCGGTGATCGGCTGGAACTACAGGAGGGAACCAACTGTCAGTGGAGCCTGAAGAGGGAACCAACGGTCCCTGGGATCGCTAGAAGAAGCAAATGGAGAGCAGCAGGAGTGGGTGGCTGCTGAAAGAGGAGGACAATGGCAGGTGCAGCTGGTTGCAGAAAGGTGGGGAGGCTGAGGCGGCGATGTAGCGGACAACAGGTGCAGGTGGCTTTGCAGAGAGCCCGAAGGAGAAGTGCAGTAAATGGCGACTGCAGGGGTGTATTCAATTGGTCAATGGCCCACTTAGAGGTGCAAGCAGAAGGCAGCAGTCGTCTATAAGTGGTGGATAAAGGGCGGCGGTCGGCTGGAACTGCAGGAGGGAACCAACTGTCAGTGGAAGCCTGAAGAGGGAACCGGGAGTCCTTGGGATCATGAGAAGGAGAACCTCAGACTGTCTAGGAGCACAGGAGGGCTCTGCGAAAGATTCAAAGCTCGGATGGGTGACAACAACAATTAAGAAGTCGCGGGAGTCAAATAGTGGCAATCTGCACGTGTAGGAAATGACTGCGGCAATCTGAAAACTGCAGGAAGGAGACAGTGGCATCTAGAAGCCAGGAACGAAAGCAACGACACTTTGGAATAGAGGATGGAACCGGTGAGTGCAGGAACGGCGGAAAGACAGAGATAATCACCGCCTCAAACGAGTTACAACCGGAGTACCTTCTCGTTGTCAGACATAGCCCTTAGAAAGGAAAAACGCCTATGGCAGACGCTAAACTAAGAAAACAATTCAACAACCATTAACCAAAGCAAACAACACCTTTAAATAAGAAAGATTAATAAGTAGAATGGGTAATCACAAAATAAAAAAGGAAATAGAAAAGGAAGGCATGGAATAGGCAAGAAATAGAAAAGAATAGTAATGGTGAGGAAGGGGAATAAGACGAAAAATAGAAAAGGAAAGGGAAAAACAGGTTCTACAAGGTCGGTCAGTCTAGAACGTCTGGACCAAGCAGGGGTCGGCTCAACAACAGGTGCGGGTGGTTGCAAGGTGGGGCGGCTGGGGAAGTGATGTAGCGGATAGTAGGTGTAGGTGCCTTTCCGGAGAGCCCAGAGGAGAATTGCAGTAGGCGGCGACTGCAAGGATGAGTGCAAGTGGCCGACGGCCCGCATAGAGGTTCGAAAAGAAGGCATCGGCCATCTACAAGTGTTGAATGAGGGGCGGTGGAAGGCTGGAACTACAGGAGGGAACCAACTGTCAGTGGAAGCCTGAAGAGGGAACCAGCGGTCCCTGGGATCGCTAGAAAAAGAAAATGGAGAGCAATTGGTGTGAGTGGCTGCTGAAAGAGGAGGACAGTGGCACGTGCAGCTGGTTGCAGGAAGGTGGGGAGGCTGAGGCAGCAATGTAGCGAACAACAGGTATAGGTGGCTTTGCAGAAAGCCCGAAGGAGAAGTGCAGTAAATGGCGACTGCAGGGGTGTATTCAATTGGTCAATGGCCCACCTAGAGGTGCAGGGAAAATGCAGCAGTCGTCTGTTAGTGGAAGCCTGAAGAAGGAACCAACGGTCCTTGGGATCTCAAGAAGGAGAACCTAAGCCTATCTAGACGCACTGGAGGGCTCTGCGAAAGATTGGAAGCTTGGATGGGTGACAATAGCAATTCAGAAGTCGCAGGAGTCGAATAGTGGCAATCTGGACATGTAGGAGATGACTGCGACAATCTGAAAGCTGCAGGAAGGAGACAGTGGCATCTGAAAGCCGGGAATGAAAGCAACGACACTTTGGAACAGAGGATGGAACCGGTGAGTGCAGGAACTGCAGAATGACAAAGATAATCACCGCCTCAAATGAGTTACAACCAGAGAATCTTCTTGTCGTCAGACATAGCCCTTAGAAAGGGAAAACGCCTACGACAGACGCTAAATTAAGAAAACAATTCAACAACCACAAACCAAAGCTAACACCACCTTTAAATAATAGAGATTAATAAGTAGAATGGGTAAGAACAAAATAAGAAAGGAAATAGAAAAGGAAGGCATGAAATAGGCAAGAAATAGAAAAGAATAGTAATGGTAAAGGAAGGGGATTAAGACAAAAAATAGAAAAGGAAAGGGAAAAACAGGTTCCACAGGGCCGGTTAGTCCAAAACGTCTGGACCAAGCAGAGGTCGGCTCAGCAAACCCCCCCGCGCACGCGCGCAATCCCTGCCTTGCATCATTATGCGATGTTGCGCATAGTAGGTGTAGGTGCCTTTCCAGAGAGCACAGAGGAGAATTGCAGTAGGCGGCGACTGCAAGGATGAGTGCAAGTGGCCGACGGCCCGCATAGAGGTTCGAAAAGAAGGCATCGGCCATCTACAAGTGTTGAATGAGGGGCGGTGGAAGGCTGGAACTACAGGAGGGAACCAACTGTCAGTGGAAGCCTGAAGAGGGAACCAGCGGTCCCTGGGATCGCTAGAAAAAGAAAATGGAGAGCAATTGGTGTGAGTGGCTGCTGAAAGAGGAGGACAGTGGCACGTGCAGCTGGTTGCAGGAAGGTGGGGAGGCTGAGGCAGCAATGTAGCGAACAACAGGTATAGGTGGCTTTGCAGAAAGCCCGAAGGAGAAGTGCAGTAAATGGCGACTGCAGGGGTATATTCAATTGGTCAATGGCCCACCTAGAGGTGCAGGGAAAATGCAGCAGTCGTCTGTTAGTGGAAGCCTGAAGAAGGAACCAACGGTCCTTGGGATCTCAAGAAGGAGAACCTAAGCCTATCTAGACGCACTGGAGGGCTCTGCGAAAGATTGGAAGCTTGGATGGGTGACAATAGCAATTCAGAAGTCGCAGGAGTCGAATAGTGGCAATCTGGACATGTAGGAGATGACTGCGACAATCTGAAAGCTGCAGGAAGGAGACAGTGGCATCTGAAAGCCGGGAATGAAAGCAACGACACTTTGGAACAGAGGATGGAACCGGTGAGTGCAGGAACTGCAGAATGACAAAGATAATCACCGCCTCAAATGAGTTACAACCAGAGAATCTTCTCGTCGTCAGACATAGCCCTCAGAAAGGGAAAACGCCTACAACAGACGCTAAATTAATAAAACAATTCAACAACCACAAACCAAAGCTAACACCACCTTTAAATGATAGAGATTAATAAGTAGAATGGGTAAGAACAAAATAAGAAAGGAAATAGAAAAGGAAGGCATGAAATAGGCAAGAAATAGAAAAGAATAGTAATGGTAAAGGAAGGGGATTAAGACAAAAAATAGAAAAGGAAAGGGAAAAACAGGTTCCACAGGGCCGGTTAGTCCAAAACGTCTGGACCAAGCAGAGGTCGGCTCAGCAAACCCCCCCGCGCACGCGCGCAATCCCTGCCTTGCATCATTATGATTGATTGTACATTTGCTTCTGAGAACGTGATAAGAATTATGAATTTTTTACTCTTTCTCTTATGATGGTGTTTATTTCCAAAAGTTGGAATGCTTAACTACTTTTTTACAAGTCTTTTATGAGGTCGCATTTGCTTCTGATAGCTAATATATACTTTCATGGTGTTTGAAAAATTCAAATGCAAATGCATTTGTTGAAGTATATTGGATGTCCTTCACATTTCATGATAGATATGGTAATAAGAATGCAAAAGATATTTGATGAGTATTAATCCAAATAAAAATTGTTGCTACCTTGCGCTGTTTTGGATCCAAGATATAAGCTTGATTATTTAAAGTTTTGCTTTTGAAGATGTTGATATTCTCATTTTCAGAAAATCAAGCATTTATTTTAAATTTTGCTTGTGCATTAAAAGAACCACCACCATGAAAAAGATTCAACACCTATTGATAAATGCAAGAGAATAGAAGAAATTTGAAGTATTCAGAGCAGATGGACTAGATAAAAATAAACAGGACTACACATGAAGCATTTAAAATAATAGAAATCAAAACTTTAGATAAATATATAAGCAACATATGTAAAAAATACATAAAGTAAAAATATCTATACATAGCGAGGTAAATTGAGAAAATGTTTTGTTACTACATTTTACCTTTAATAATTGTTTCCAACAACATAGGACAGACAACATTTGCCATAATGTGAATTAGTCTATCCAGAGATTCACCAGGTATTTTACCACCTATATCAAAGTAGAACTGCAAACATGGGGTACCAGTCAAAGTTGCGTCATGTGGCTGCTGACAACATTCACTGTAAGAACATAAAGATATTAGCTACTAGGCTTCGTTTGACGGAACTGCTTATAGTGAAACTGGTCAAAACAGCTTTCCTATTTTTCACAAAAATATTTTAATGTATGATGTAAAAGCAGCTTTCATGTTTCGCAGAAAAAAACTATTGTAAGCAATGCAGTAGTTCTTTCTCACCCAAACAAAAACCCATCTGCTTTGTCCAAGCTTATTCTATCACGAAGAGGCAATGAAGCCCAACAAAACAAGCCATTTCGTATCAACTAAGTTAAAAAGAGACATACATTAAAGGAAATGATTTCCACGTCAAACAAGTGCGAATGTCCCGCACAGTATTTTAAGACATGAAGGTGGCATCTATGACTTCTTTTTCAGAAACCAACTAGGGAAATATCTAGAACAGGTTACAATTTACATCACATAGGGAACAATAACTGATTCAAAAATGACTGATAGTAATTGGTTGACTAAGAAATAATGAAGTAGAAAAAACGTGGATGAGATGAATGAAATCTCAGCTATGTAGGTATTCCAAACCTTCTGCATTACAGTATTGAAAGTTAAATTACGAATAATGACTCAAAGAAGATCGTGTAGATACAGAGAAAGGAGAGAGGGAGATGCTAGGTCAAATATAGGTCCCAGAAAATGATAATGATAGAACATAACCATTTTGTCAAAAAACTTGCCATCACAAGAGCAGTAAATAACTGATAAGCATAAAAAAAATCTCATCATCCGGTGCCAATGTCGAGGCTCACGCAAATCTTGAGGTAATTTTTTCGCAATTAACATTCAAACTTCAAATAAAATCATCCAAAACTCAGAGTTAAACAAACTTACAATCAAACTGATCAGCTAGACGAAACAAAGACAATGACACAAAAGTTGGTCTAATCGAGTCAAATCAAGATCAAATTAAGTCGCTAAGCCTTCTGAAACTGACAAACTTATAGTCGAATCGAACATTTAGATGAAATTAATCCAATAAGTCGAATATCACTCAATTCTAACATTGTTAAAGCACTCCAATGTCTGCAATATACTGTGCAATCGAAGAAATTTGTTCAAGTAGTTTGGTGGAGTGGTTTCAATTCCTTATTTGAAGAGAGACTTCTCTAAGACTCTATAAATAGTCTTTCCCCTCGTTTGACCCGGCACCTGCCTTTCCTGCTTCCAGCAGTCAGCCTCATGCCATCTCCCTCTCTTCCTGCTTCCAGCCACCAGCCACCAGCCGCCAGCCGACTTGTTGTTTACCTGCCTCCCTACTTCCAGCAACAGACCTCCCCCACCCTGACTTGTTGTTTACCGGCCTCCCTACTTCCAGCAACAGACCTCCCCCACCCTTCCCAGGTTCCTAGTCGTCGACCACCATTTTGATTTTATGTAGCCAATCGCAATTCACCTATTTCCTCCACTAACTTCATTCGTAGACCACCTCCCCTTCCCTATTTCAGACACTAGACACTGCACCATCAGCACCGATGTCCTTGAAAATTCTTACACGACCAGAATCGAATGTTGACGTTGTTGTGTTTTATGTTTCTGTTTGAGTCTTAATTGTAACCGATCTGTTTTGAGTAATAATATTTGCTTATGCTACTGTGATTTGGATTAAATCTGGTATTACCAATAATTTACATCAAAGGTCTGGCAAATATCACCCGTTCCTGCAACCATCGGCCGTTGTCGACCACCCCGTGCTCATCACAACAAAGCACCTATAATGACGTGAACTGCGGAATCCCAGTGTACGTTGTGAGGTAACGAAGCACCGTGCGGAGTAAATATTAGCCTTCCAACATAATTGGTGATGATCTGATTGGCAAGCAACAAACCATGAGACAATGGTTTCTAATGGTGTGGGCTGCAAGCAAGCAATAGAGATTTGTGCGGGAGCTTTGTCCAACGCGATGAAGGCAACAATGCGGCCCGTTCGGAGCAACATCAGTAAGAGTGCAACCGGTTAGGGTACCAAATATAAGGTGGACTGAAAAGAGCGAGGGTTCTAGATGGCAATAGTAAGTTGGAAGGGGGAGGGCTGTGATTGTAGAGGCGACGACAAAGTGAGCGAAAGGATGGCTACTGGGAAGTGGAGAACTGCAAAGAAGACAACTGAAGGAAGTTGTTTGGGCGGCCGTTAAAGAAGAAGGTAGAGCTATATTAGATTTTTCTTTAGGGCATGATTTTGTTATTGCTAATACTTTATTCAAGAAAAGAGACTTACAAGAATTGATCAAATAAAATATAAATTGATTAATTTCTTATTAGAACAAGAGATCGTCGAGAATGTAATGCTTGTAAGGTCATTCCAAGTGAAGATTTAAGTACACAACATTGATTAATAGTTCTAGATTTTAAGACGAAAAGTCATAAAATAAAAAAAATACTAGGAATCATCGTTGTAGGGTACCTAAAAGACAAATAATTTTTTTGAGTATAATTTAAGATTTTAAAATTTGGGATGTGCATGAAAAAACAAATTCTATCTGGGATAAAGTAGCAAAAACTATTAAAAAAGTGGCAAAAAATATATTTGGAGAATCAAAAGAAAAAGTTTTTATAAACAAAATAGTTGATGGTGAAATAATAATGTGCAAGAAAAGATAAAATATACAAAAGTAAGTTATAAAAATTGGTTTAAATGTAAAAGCTTAGAGAATACTATGTGTATGTTTTTTGCTGATAATATCCTTCTCGTGGATAAGACAAGGGAAAAAACCAAGGAAAAACTTGAATTATGGAGGTCTACATTGGAGTGAATTATGGAGGAAAGAAAAACTTGAATTATGGAGGTCTACATTGGAGTCTAAAGGCCTTCATTTGAATAGAAATAAAACTGAATATATGGAATGTAATTTTAGACAATGCTGTGTATATTCACTTTATTCATAAGTAATACGAGTTTAAGAGGGTAAGTACCAGACATATGCCATATTTAAATATCTTGTGTCTGTTGTTCAAAGTGATGTTGATATAGATGGGGATGTTAACAATAGAAATCAAGTTTGTTGGTTGAAGTGGAGGAATGCTTCGGGCCTTTTTTTGTGATAGTAAAGCACCACTTAGACTGAAAGGAAAATTTTATACGACGGTTCTGAGACCTGCAATGCTCCATGGCGCTGAATGTTGGCCTTTAAAAGAGAAGCATAATGCTAAGTGTTACCGAGATGAAAACGATTAGGTGGATGAGTGGCTTTAAACTTAAGAGACAAAATGTGAAACGAATATATCCATGATAGGGTTGGTGTAGCTTCTGTGACGGACAAAATTAGAGAAATTCGTCTTAGATGGTTTGGTCACATTAAGAGTCGACCATCTGATGATCTGATTAGGAGAGTAGATGTTCTAGATCCCACTTATGTTAAGAAAGGCAGAGTCAGAGCTAGGAAAACTTGGGCTTATTGCAAAAAAAACGAACTTAATTATAAGAACTAAATGAAAATATGACACTAAATAGGACACAATGGAGAAAAAGGATTCATGCAGATGACCCCACGTAGTGGGATTAAGATTTTGTTATTGTTGTTGTTGTTGTAAAAGCTCAAAGAACCCGGAAAATTATCAAAAGACCCATAGAGAGTCTAACAGAACAATTCGTGACCCAAAATATTCTAATTTTAGTGAACTTATAATAGATTAGATATTAAGGAGGGTGAAAAACATATGTATAAACTAGTCAAACAAGGAGAAAAGAAAAGTAAAGATTTAACTCAAGTAAAGTGTATTCAAGATGAAAAATAAAAAACAAAAAGTGTTTTTTTTAGAAAAAGATATCAAAATAGTGAGTGAGTTATTTTGATAAATTTTTTAATGAAGTTTCGAAAAATATGATCGACCTTAGGGATCTTAATATCGTTAATAATAATAAAAAGTTTCATTTTTGTCGTCGCATTAGTAAAAAGAAAGTTGATGAGGCTTTAAAGAAAACCAACGGTGGAAAGTCTGTAGGACCTGATGATATCCCAATTAAAGTGTGGAAATATTTAAGAGATTTGAGAGTTTCTTGGCTTACTAAACTCTTTAATATTCTTTTAAAAACTAAAAAGATGCTTAAGGAGTGCAGGAACAGTATTTTGATCACCATTGTTAAGAATAAAGAGGATGCACAACAGTGTGCCAATTATAAAGGATATAACTTGATGTGTCATACTTTAAAATTATGAGAGATGAAAGTTGAACATAAATTAAAACATATTACAAAGATTTCTCATAGTCAATTTGGATTTATGTCGGGTAGGTCTACTATGGAAGCTATATATTTATTGAGTGGTTTGATGGAGAAATTCAGAGATAATAAAGAGGATCTACATATGAATTTTATTGATTCAGAAAAATTTACGACCAAAAGTAGTTTAGAGAGTTCTAGAAAAGAAAGATGATACTCCTTATATTCAAGTCATTAAAAATATGTATACTAGAATTGTTACTTGGGTTTGTACATAAGGAAATTGACAAAAAAAACGAAGGATTGACCAAATAATTTCTTATTTCTGTTGGTGTACATCAGGGAACAACTTTAAGCCCATATCTTTTTGTTTTAGTTATTGTTGGTCTTAATTATTGTAAGGTAATTCCAATAATTACCTTACACTTAAAATGGTGTAGGTGCAATTATAGATAAAAGTTTGAAAGATAAAGTTGTAAAGAGAGTTGGAGACAAAATTATAGCTCTTAAGATTATCATTGATACTAATATTTTTAATATTTTAAGTGCTTATGCTCCTCAGGTAGGTTTAGATATACGATCTAAAGATAAATTCTGGAATGACTTAGAAAGATTTAATACAAATGATACCTCTTGAAAAAAAAATTCTTATTGGAGGAGATTTAAATGGACATGGCGGTAGAGTGGTAGAAGATTTCAGAGTGGTAGAAGATTTCAGAAATAAGAAATACTCATGGTGGCTACGGTTTTGTAGTTACTAATGAAGAAGATAGAGTCATTTTAGATTTTGCTTTAGCATATGATTTTTTTATTACTAATACTTTATTCAAGAAAAAAATGAGCATCATATTAGTTGAGCATCTTATACTTAAAAGAATGGATCTAATATAACACAAATTGATTATTTACTTAAGAGAAGAAGAGATCGTCGAGATTGTAAAGATTGTAAGGTAATTCCAAGTGATGATTTAAGCACCCGACATCAATTATTAGTTTTAAATTTTAAAATGAAGAGTTGTAAAATAAAGAATACCAGGACTCAAGGCGAGGCAACCTAAAAGACATAAAAAATTATTTTTACGAGTAAAATTCAACATTTAAAATTTTGGGATGTTAATGAAGAAGCAAATGTCATGTGGGATAAAATAAATAATATGATTAAACAAGTAGCAAAAGATGTACATGAAGAATCAAAAGAAAAAGTTTCCATAAATAAAAATAATTGGTAGTGGAATAATAATGTGCAAGAAAAGATAAAATATAAGAAGTTATGCTATAAAAATTGGTTTAAATTTAAAAAATTAGAGAACTGGAAAAAATATCAAACGGCTCACAGGGAACCTAAAATAACAATCTATGATGCTAAAAATTTTGTTTTAGTTATCTTTATAAGAGATTAGATACTAAGAATGTTGAAAAATATATGTATAAAATAGTCAAATAAAGAGAAAAGAGAAGAAAAAATTTAACTCAAATAAAATGTATTAAAGATGAAAATCAAAAAGTGCTTTTCCTTAAAAAAAAAAATTCAACATAGGTGGGTGAGTTATTTTGATAAACTTTTTAATGAAGTTTCAGAAAAATATTATCGACCATAGTGATCTTAATATCGTTAATAATAATAAAATGTTTCAATTTTACCGTCGCATTAGTAAAAAAGAAGTTGAGGAGTTTAAAGAAAACCAAACGTGAAAAGTTTGTAGAACTTGACGATATCCCAATTGAAGTGTGGTAATTTTTAGATGTGGGAATTTCTTAACTTACTAAACTTTTTAATATTATTTTAAAAACTTAAAAGATGCCTGAATAGTGGAGAAAGAGTACTTTGGTCCCAATTTTTAAGAATAAAGGGGATGCACGAGTGTGGTAATTATAGAGGAATTAAGTTGATGTGTCATACTTTAAAATTATGGGAGAGAGTAACTGAACATAGGTTAAAACGTATTTAAAAGATTTCTCATAATCAATTTGGATTTATGCCAATCAGGTCTACTATGAAAGTTATACATTTATTGAGAGGTCTGATGGATAAGTTCAGAGATAATAAGGAGGATCTACATTTGATTCTTATTGATTTAGAAAAGGCTTACGATAACGTTCCAAGAGATATCCTTTGAAGAGTTCTTGAGAAGAAAGGTGTTGATATGACTTATATTCAAGTCATCAAAGACATGTATTCAAAGACATGTATACTAGAATTGTTACTTGTGTTTGAACTGAAGGAGGATTGACAAATTATTTTCCTATTTCTGTTAAATTACATCAGGGATCGACTATAAACCCATATATTTTTACTTTATCTATGGATGGTCATATTGGACATTCACAAGAGGATATACCTTGGTGTATGCTTTTTGTTGATGATATTCTTCTCGAGGATAAGACGAAAGAAAAAGCCTACAAAAAACTTGAATTATGGAGGTCTTCACTGGAATCTAAAAGCCTTCATTTGAGTAGAACTAAAACTGAACACATGGAATGTAATTTGAGTAGTAGTAGCTCTAGTGACAGAAGTGTACCTTTGGATGATCAAGTTATTAAAAGGTGTGAATGATTTAGATATCTCGGGTCTGCTTTTCAAAGCGATGGTGATATAAATGGTGATGTTAACAGTAGAAATCAAGTTGGTTGGTTGAAGTGGAGGAATGTTTCTGGCCTTTTGTGTGATAGAAAAGTACCTCTTAGGCTGAAAGGAAAATTTTATAAGATGGTGGTGAGACCAGCAATGCTCTATGGCGTGGAATGTTGACCTTTAAAAGAGAAGCATAATACTAAGTTAAATGTTGTCAAGATGAGAATGATAGATGGATGAGTGGTTTTACACTTAGAGACAAAACGCGAAATGAATATCTCTGTGATAGGGTTGGTGTAGCACCAGTGACAGACAAAATTAGAGAAAGTCGTCTCAGAAGGTTTGGTCACATTAAACGTCAACTATCTGATGATTCGATTAGGAGAGTAGATGTTTTAGATTTGAGTTATGTTAAGAAAGGCAGAGTTAGACCTAGGAAGACTTGGACTTATTTTATAAAAAATGACCTTAATTATTAGAACTAAATGAAAATATGACACTAAATAGACTCTTATAGGAGGATGTACCTTATAGGCAATGGAGAAAAAGAATTCATGTAGCCGACCACTCGTAGTGAAATTAAGGCTTTGTTGTTGTTGTTGCACGGATGTTCTTACTAGACTCTTATAGGAGGATGTACCTTGATCCATGGTTTTTGTTGATGATATCCTTCTCGTGTATAAGATGAGAGAAAAAGCTCAGGAAAAACTTGAACTATGGAGGTCTACCTGGGAGTTTAAAGACCTTCGTTTGAGTAGAACTAAAACTGAATACATGTAATGTAATTTTAGCAGTAGCTCTAGTTACAGAAATGTAACTTTGAATGATCAAATTCTTAAAAGGTGTGAACACTTTAGATATCTCGGATCTATTGTTCAAAGTGATGGTGATATTGATGTGGATGTTATTAGTAGAATTCAAGTTGGTGGGTTGAAATGAAGAAATACTTCGAGACTATTGTGTAATAGAAAAGTACCACTTAGACGGAAAAAAAAATTTATAAGATGGTGGTGAGACTTGCAATGCTATATGGCTCTGAATGTTGGTCATTAAAAGAGAAGCATAAGTCTAATTTATGTGTTGTCGAGACCGAGATGAGAATGATTAGGTGGATGAGTGACTTTACACTTAGAAACAAAATGAGAAATGAATATATCCATGAAAATGAATATATCTGTGATAGGGTTTTTCTAGCATCAGTGAAGGACAAAATTAGAGAGAGTCGTCTTAGATGGTTTGGTCACATTAAACGTCGACCATTTGATGATCCGATTAGCAGAGCAGATGTTTTATATTCAACATACATTAAGAAAGGCAGAGGCAGACCTAAGATGACTTGGGGATATTGTATAAAAGATGAATTAATTTATTAGAATTAAATGAAAATATGACACAAAATAAGATCCGATGGAGAAAAAAGACCCATGTAGCCGACCCCAAGATATGTGAAATAATTGCATGCAATTCTTTATGTTTTGCACATCTTTTTGGATTATATTGCACTTTAAAGAAATATATTTTTATATTTTTCCTGAAGGTTTAACAGATACTAGTATTGAAACGAACTGAAAGGAACATGGAGCGAAAATGAAAAGATTTTAAAAAATATATATAGGATTTGTGAAGACAAGGCCATGGCGCCACTATTGTAGTGCCTAAGTGCCAATCCACCAAAAACAAAATCCTAGCACCAGAAGCAGAGCGCTTGGGCATAAGAAGCAGAGCGCCTAGACTCCAATCCAATCAACCAAAGGTCAAGGCCATGGTGTCAGAAGCTTGGCGCTTAGGCGTCAATCCATTGAAGGCAAGGCTATGGCGCCAAAACAGAGCGGCGCCTAGGCGCCTAGGCGCCAGACACCAAAAAGCAGCCCTGGAAGTTGGGGCTAACACAGGGGGCCATAGCACCAATTCTAAAGGCCAAGGCTATGGCGCCATATATCGTGGCGCTTAGGCGCCAGTACCAAATTTTACACGGTTTTCTGCAGTTTTAGCCATCACTTCGAGGCAGTTTTTGGAAGAATCAAGACGATTTTTGGGCGAATCAAGGCAGTTATTGGGAGTTCTTTAAGAGCACTTACAAGAGAAAACAAGGGAAGACGCCCAAGGAAAAGGAGGAAGAACTCTGGATCAACACTTGGATTAGACTGAGAGAGATCTATGCAATGTCTCTGTGAGAGTTCATAAGCTTGTGAAAAGGAGGAAGAACTCTTCGATTAGCAACACTTGAGAGAGATCTCCATTAACGTGAGAGTTCATAGGCTTGTTCTATGCAAGTCTAGGGTATGAGTATTGTGATTTGTATTTACTATTGTGTAAAGAGTTGCAGGAGAGGAGCAAAATAATTTGGTAAAGCACTCTCCAAAAGATTGAGGGAGAGAGATAAATTTCTTTGTGTTTTTGTTCATAATACACCAGTACGTTGAATCTCTTTAATTCAAGGCATTCTTGTTTTGTTTTATCCATGAATTCTGAGTAGAATCTCTTGCTTTTCTTCGTAGTGATGTAGTAAACATGAAGGATTGTTGGATTGAATATGAAATAATCTTTTATCTATATTTGTGATGGTTTCCTTTTGAACTTAGTTTATTTTTCAATCTGGTCAATTGATCAGTTAAAATATGTTGTAACCCGTAAGGAGTCAGAAGAGCTATGACACAAACGACTAGAAAATCATATTGAAATATAATGTCAGAATCAAAGTACATTATGGGGAGATGCAAATGTTAGGGAGATCAATTTATTGGTGGATAACTTGGAGGATTCTATGGTGACAGTCTGGACCAATTACTAAGTTAATCCTAACTTATTTACACGCTCGGAAGAGGGTAAACAAAATTTATGCTCCTATTAGTCACATGCTTTATTTTATTTAGCAATTCTTCCACATCTGCATTTTACTATAATCACCACAATGAATAGCACTCCTATTAGTCACATGCTTTATTAGTCACATGCTTTCTTTTATTTACATACATACTACTCAATTTTTATGTATTTACATATCTAACCCTTTACATGCATGCCACCATACCTATGTATGAAAAGGTGCAATTACCTTTTTTTTTTTTTAGTTAAAATAGTGATATTTTTTATTTGAAATGAAAGATTTGGGTAATATAAAGAGAAAAAAAAGGTCTTAGACATGTAAATTTATAAAAATTGCGTGGTATGCAGGGGTGATGTGAGCAGGTATAACGATAAAAATAGATTGTTTTTATTTGTATGTACCATCAATTTATGTTCTATTCATATCTTATTCGTAGCAAATAGTTTAAATTATTTTTATCTTAAATTTAAATTTATATAATGATAATAATAATAACAACAACAATAAAAAGAATAAACTTAACTTAATCAATTATAGTATAATAGAAATTCGTAAAAAGAATAGACTTAACTTAATCAATTATAGTATAATAGAAATTCGAAAGTATCTTTTAAATAGCATCCCACACTTAAATGCCTTATGTTAATTTTTATTCCATTTTTAAAATTTTAAATTAACATATTTTGAATTTTCATTGCAAAGAGGGAAATATTTTATTTGTGCAAATTATAATTACAATTAATTTGTATATAAAAAACAATTTAAGTATGATCGATTCAAACATGAGAAAATATCCAACTTGAAAATATACAAAATAAAAGTCTAAATCTATTACACTTTGTCATATAAATGATTATGGTGATAAGAAGATAGATAGAGATATATCTCGAGCCAAAAAACACTTTATTTCTTGGTCCTTTCAATAAATCAAAAGATAAATAATGCCATTAAATATAATTTTGTATATTGAGCTTTAAAAGAGACGTTGTTTGCTTATCAAGGAGTAAGAAAATCCAAATAGAATCTGCATATGGACGATAATGAGAAGATAATTGATATAATTGAAGAAAAAATATTCAACCGCCTTTATACTATGATAAAAAAATATTTGAATCAAGTTCTGAATCAGATAATATTAAAATATCTAACATGAGAAGTTCAATACATAATTTTCTTTATAACGAACCTAAAAAAGAAATTATTAGGTAGAAAATTACGATACAGATGGAATTTAAAGAAAACATAGATAAAAAAATCAAATAAAAAACTATGCAATAAATTCTTAAGTGGTTTTATCGAGCAGGAATTATTTTAATGTAAAGAAGTTGGAAAAATTTGATCATATGGTTCAGGCAATTAAAAAATATGGACCAATTTTTCGTCCACCATCTTATCATCGGTTAAGAGGTCATTCACTTGAAAATAATTATAGTTAACTATGAATGATATGAAAGATCATAAAAAATTTTCAAAAGATAAATGATGCACTCTTATGTCTAATGATTGGATTGATCGCAGAGAACGATCTATAATCTCAGAGTCCATAAATGCACCCGAATATTCAAAAACTGTGGTAAAACTCTATTAACTGTAAGATGAACAAAGAGAAAAAGTTAAAAAAAAAAGAAAGTGATTACAAATAATCACTAAAACTCGGTTCTTGCGGGTCCATTTATTTTATTTATCATTAAATGCATATATACTGTACATTTTTTAAAAAATTAAAATATATCAACACATCATTCTATTCGTATAAGTCTAACTCAAAGGGAAGCATCACTACCATGTTTGTGGCAACACAGAATACTGCAGAATGAAGAATCATAGGAACACCAAGATTGCGAGTCTTGACTTCCTTTTTTTTCCATTTTTTTTCTTTCTTTATTTCTAGCAAGTTTCCCTCCTTTGATTCCTTCATTTTTGCTTCATAATTTTTTTATAATTTCTAATAAGGTATTTCCCATTAACAGACTTCAATATATGTGTATTAGGTGGTTTAGATTTTATGAATCAAGAGAATTCTCTCAGATTTTCTGCTCTCTTAAGTGATGTAGACTCTTCCTATCCAAAGTGGTGTGTTTATATTTTTTCCAGACGGGGGCAATGGAACCCCATTGCGTCTACATCGCATTGATTTGTCATTTGCTCACTATTTTATATGAAGCAAACGTCCATCTAGCCACCACCTACTATCTCCAGCAGTAAACCAACATTTTACCATTTCCAATTCACTATTCCAACCCCTATTCACACTAATTTTCAGTCATCATTCATCCTCTCACTCCAGCCACACATTCTACAACTTCCCAAACGCCATTTGGTGTTCTATCACACCTTAACCTAGAACAAAATCAGAAATGCTAATGAAAAAAAAAGACATGTATTGGATACTAAGTACTATACATTATATTGATCCTATATTAGAAGATAATAGAATGATGAGTAGAGCGAAAAATATTATCAAAAATAACTTTGGAATTAATTGGTTACGTATACAATCAAAAATTTATTCTTAATATGGCGAGGAAATATATTAATAATGCAAAATTGGTGCGACCAACACTTGCTTTACAATTTCATTTCTCACACTTGCCAATATATATAAAAAACGCTAAGTCGTACATTTTTTTCTAAAGATTGAAATAAGTCCAAATTTAATGTTGATATATATGAAAAGTCTAAGAAGATCATCTAAGACTACCTTCTCGAATGACATGTCGTCATTTTAAATGATACAAGTCAATTGTGAAAATATTAAGATTGGTAAACAGTGAAAATTGAACTACAATAAATTATATTTATGACGCAATTTCTAAAGTCAACGAATAATAAGTGACGCATTTAGAAAAAAAATAAAAAAAGTACAAACAAATATTATGTATTATTGATAATAGATGGAGGTATAAATTTCTAGAGTCATTGCATCAAGCTAAATATTACTTAAACCCAGAATTTTTTATAATAAAGACTAATACAAAATCAAATGCACAACTGATGGAAAATGTGCACGCAATTATTATCATGTTAATAGAACATCCAAATAAAAAAATGACAACAAATTAAGAACTTTCTATTTATAATTACGATGGCGATTTTTGTGCAACTGAATACACCATTCACAACAAAGATATAAAAAATTTCATGATTAAATTTCTACTTTAACTGTATCTTTTTAGCGTGATATTATAATTATAACAGTGAAATAGTGGTCGATGTATGATACATTAACTCCAATTTATAAAAAAAATGTTGTCGAAAAATTAAAATTAATTTATGGTTAGGATTGTAATCAAGCCGAGCCTAGCCAAGTATATCATTATTGGGACTTGGCTTCATATAATTATAAGTTGTTCATGGTTGGTTTGAGCTTGTGTCAAGCTTTCATATATTGTTCAAGCTTGATTTGTTTAACTTTTTCAATGTTTGAACTTGATTTGTTTATGACAATTGAACAAGAATTTAAACAAGCTAAAAATCAAACGAGAATCTAGATTTTCCTATAAAAATTTAATAAATAATATTGCAATTCTAATCACAGCTACTAATTTGTTGATTATAAACTCTAAAATCTTTAAACTTTATTAATTAGCTACAAAATTCTTATAGATAAGACTATACTAGTTCAAATTTTGTAAGCAGAAGAACTAAATTGATACTCAAAGTTCTAGGAATAATTATTTACTTAATCATATTAATACAAAATAACATTAATAAGAAAATACACACTGATGTTGTTGACAATTGCAGTGTAATGGTCATAAAAATAAACTCATTATATTCAAGGTTATGAAAACTCTACAAGAAAAACCTTTTATGACTCTCTTTTATTATAAATATCGCAATCTAAACTATCATTCATTTATTATAAAATAAATATATAATTTATAGTTAAATTAAAATTATTATTGATACAATAATATATTACTATTAAATTTATAATTAAATAAACTATAACTAATTAAATTTTATCTAAATAATATATCACATATATAATACGAGTAATTATTGAGCATAGTATTGAAATTTTAATATGTTACTTCTTGAACAACAAACGAATTTGTTCGTGAACATAAACGAACAAGTTTGACTATGTTCATAAACGAACGAGTTTTCAAAAATTTTTCAAGCTTGTTTATATACTAATTTGAATGAACATGATTGAGCCTTAATCGAGTCAAATTCAAGTTGTTCATCGAGTCCATTGGTGTATTGGTTTACAGTGCTACTAGTTGTGAGACATGTCCATTAGTGTATTGGTTTACAGTGCTACTAGTTGTGAGACATTCGAGTCTCTTTGAACCTGTTAAGAATTTAAAAATTTTAAACATATTAAACAATTTATATATTTTATGCTTTTATTTTAATTTTTATAGATTCTAACGAAAAAAAGACAAAAAATTGACTAAATCAAAAAGAACTTAAATGTTATACTTTTCATCAAAAACAATCAAATTTTAAAGAGAAAGAGAGATATTATTGATCTGATCAATTTGATTACAATTGGAAAAGATATGAGTGATTGATTGAAGAAATGAAGGATAATAGTGAGCATCAATTTAGTGATGAAGATCTTGGAGGCAAATTGAAGAGGCTTTAAGAAAAATTAATTGAAAATGGTCAGAAAGATTTAGTAGGGCAAAAAAGTTGTTAATTTACAATGATGATGAGTTCATCTTGGCATGTATTCACTCTCTTGTGCCAAACAAAGCAAGTGAAATTTTTCACAAGAAGAAGATGAAGAAAAAGAAGAGGAACAAGAAAATTTTGAAGACTAAAAAATTCCAACTAAAGGAGAATGGGATTATGTAAATAAAATAGAAGATGAAGACATTTGAATTAAATAAGCTTCTTTTATGAAACTTGATACTTTATTAGTTTATTTATGTTTTATAAATTAGACTTTGTTATGACTTTTTCTTTTAATTTTAATTAATTATTGCAGAAGATTATTAAAAATTATTCAAAATTTTAATTTGGAGGTTTACTTTTAATATTTGCCTTTAAGTATTATACCCCTTTTTCTATTTTATATCAATTTTTAAGTCATATTTCATGTTTTATAATTGTTAATGAATGTTTTTATACATAAATAATTTTATTCGATTATTATTACCATTTTTTTAAGTCTGCAATTATTGCAATAATGAAAGTCAAAATTATAAAAAATATGCAAGTATGCATCTATTAAGTACAAAAGTGTGACTTATTATCTATAAGAATAAAAGAAAGTGCATTGTGATCATTCACATGCTTTTATACAAAATAAATATATTAGGGGACTTTTGTTCATTTGAGTTTTGTGAGGGTATGTGCTCCCTTCTAGGTTCACAAAGAAGACACATATGCATCCACATTATTGTATGGTGGCAAATGTATCCTTCCATTGTCAATCCTTCGGATGATGATTTATTTATCCTGTTCATTTGCGAGATGTAGGAAACTCTTATATATTGCATCTTCTATTTGATTAGAGTATCTTGTCTTCATTCTAGTTTCTTTTCGTCTTGGATTGTTTTATTAGTTTTTTTTTTCGTGGAATCTTTTCTAACCACCAACTCTCTGGTATTATTTAGTAACAAAGCTTGTCAAACCATAGTTCCATCTTAGGGTTACCAAAATCCTCTCGAACCTAAATCCACCAAACCATAGCCAAATTTTAACCTAACCCTAATTCCCCCATGCTTATTTTCAAAAACAACAACCCTAAATATTTTTTTTGTGCCATAAATCAGCCTCATACACCATCTTTCACCTCCAAAATCTAAACCCACCAAATCATAGCCAAATCTTGACCTAACTCTAATTATCCCTTACTAATTTTCAAAATCAACACCAAATATTTTTTTCAACACCTTAAACAAGGCTCATTTTCCCTCTTTTACCTCTCAAACTTAACTCTAGCCATACCACTTAGACAAGAGTCGAAGGTCGGAGGCACTCAAATCCAGTGAGGTTACAACAACTCTGACATCTTCAATGTATTTGACATGACGCGATATAATGAGTCAGAAGTTTCGATGGATGTGGTCGAAGCTCTGCCAACCCTAGTAGATTGATGCGGGGAAGGAAGGGGACCCCGAACAGGTTAACAACACCATAGTAATCTAGAGGCAGGTCAATAAACTACGTGTCAAATCATAATATATAAATATAAATATATATATAATCATGAGTGCACAGTTATGTACTCCAATAATCCACACATGGAGCTATGTTTGTAATTTGCAACTAATGATTTCTCCAAATAATGACTCGTCCACACAAAATGTTACAAAATTCAAAAAAATTAACAAAAATATTACCAAACTAGACAATTTTGTAAATACAAAATGTCATTCAAACATTACAAGATTAAAAATCTACATCAAAATATTTAAATTCAATAAAACGCATTTCAATTGCCAAAAGTACTTTAAATTTACTGAAATACTGAAAAAAAAATTTTCTAAAAAAATTTGATATGGCATCTTAAAAGAGATCTAAATTTCAATTAGCTGTTATGGCGATTTAAAAAATTTTAATGCGGTACTTTAAATTTACTGAAATACTGAAAAAAAAAATTTTCTAAAAAAACTTGATATGGCATCTTAAAAGAGATCTAAATTTTAATTAGCTGTTATGGCGATTTAAAAAATTTTAATGCTAAAATAACAATGTAATTCACCAATGATTTAAAAATCTTTAAGAAAATATTAAAAAACATGACAAAATAAGGGAAATCCTAGGGGTCAAGATTAGGACACTTGAACCTCAAAAAAGTTAAGTCAACTGACCTTCTGATTTAACTTTTAGGCTACCTCCAAAGCATTTCAATTCATTTCCAAATCAAAAAGCTTCAATAAAGCTATCGCCGACAGCCAAATAGGCAAGCGTTAAAAATTTTAGCACAGCAAAGATACCCACTTAGAGGTTGCTAAGACATTACATTGTGTTAAAAAATAAAATAGGTCTAGCATAAATAAATATACCCATAACCAAAGAGCTTCAAAGAACACAGAAAAAATAAACGACACATTTACATCAACATTAAGATGATCTAGACTTCATCCACGAGGATGCTAAACTCTTACGACTAGAATAACAAAAAATCAATTATGGCGATCATATTCCAGCCTAAGAGGTGACAAACCACTTCAACTTCTGCCCAATGGGTAATATGAATTGTTTTGATTTCCACACCAAGGAGTAGTATAAAATCTAAATCAACTGCTACTTAAAAAGTATTATGAGCATCTACACTCCCAAGCACTAGCGTACAAAACAAAATGATCCCAGCCTCAGAGAAATATCTTCCACTCTTACAGGTGATGATAAATAGTCACTTCAGTCATTTCACTCCAACCCTAGCTCTTAGGAGGTCTCTTAGATGATGCAACCTATGGTTGCTAACAAGGTGCCCAACAATCATGGCTAGAACTCAATCACTAAAACGCCACAAGTCTTGAATAGCCTAATGGATTGGTGCCAATGGTCAAAAAACCTTTGAACTAATGACCGTAGATGCAACGCATTGCTCCCTAACTTTGAGATATATTGTCACAATCACGGCTCCATAAGAATTGAAATTGGCATCTACTTGATACACACTAGACAATGGAACCATGAGGTCTTAGCAGCATTTACTATCCATCACAGCACCCATGTCTGCACAGCAGGAAGGCAAAACCTTAACATGCGAGAAAGCTGTCATAAAGAAAGTTCTTCAAAATCTAAGATCATATGTTTTCCTTAATTAAAAACCTAAAAGGGGGATTATTACCTATGGGGATGTGTTTCAAAAGAAGTTTCAATTCACATAACTAACTAAAGCCACCAGTTTCCATTTTTTCAGGATTCATTTATTGCGAACTGAATTCACGGAGACTCTACCTCAAACAACCCAAATTTTCAAAACCAGTAAAAACTGAACTCTTTTGGGTTCAATTGTTCTTTTCAAGTCTTGATATTTAGTTGACAATCTCATAATAGATTTTAGGAAAGAGGTGCATATTCCTGTACATGTGATTGTACGCACTTTAATAATAAGTGCATGTCTATGTGAATGATTACTAAAGAGCAGGCAACATGTGTCTGAGAAAGGGAAAAAGAATGCAAAAGTTGTATAAACAATAATATGGGCTGGGCTAACTGCCAAAAAAAAAAGATTAGAGACACAATCTATGTTAGATCGGCACCTAAAAGCAATTTAATCTCTTATTAGTTATATTGTGGGTATAAAAAGTGCTTATTATGCTTAGATTTAAGCCATGCTATGTGATTATCGTTTTGATTCTTAGGGTTAGCGACGCGAGAGCTTACCAGGACGTTGTACTGCAGTTGCTCTACTACCGCAGTCCCTATATCCTATTTGATTTTTTGCATTGTCAAGCCCTACATCTTCTAGCACTTTCCTTGTCGATCTCCTTCCTTTTCCATCACCTTTCAATTTCTATTCACTACCTATTCTAACTACTACTCCTCATTATATAAAGGTGCTAATTATTTTGGTTAGAGCCAGTTTTTGCCTTCCAGATTTCAGATTTTTGTCCGAACAGCCCCCAACAACAGTTTTCCCTTTCGAGCACAATATCTGAGGGATTGGGTGGCGCTCCGGCAGTACTTCTCTCCCGATATGGTGACTATCTTTCCCCTAACCTTTCCGCATCCTTCCACATCTCTTCGGATTGTCAAATCTCGCCACAACCACAAGTAACAGCATTCTGATTGCTATTTTCTGCAGCCCCCAGCCGCCTTCCAATTTCTTTCGGCGTTGTTGCCACCCAAATCGCCACTAGTTCCTATCGTCCCCACCCCCCAATGTCGTTGCCGCCCAAAACAACCAGGAAACACCACCTTCCTTCTGTCCCTCCGCTATCTACCCCAACTCCTCGCTGCCATCACCAAGGACAGCCACCATACTTGTTGTCCCTGCATCTTTACACCTCCCCATTGCTACCACTAGTATTTCCCTTTTGTCGCCACCCCAGCCAGTCATTTTGATCCACTTAGCAAACCCCACCTCCCTTGGAATACACTTTAGTTATGTTTGCCTGTGTTGTATCATTATATTTCTCCTTTCAAGTGTATTGGTTGTAACCGTTTATTTGCGTTAAGTAAAAATATTTGTTGTTCTATTATAGTTTCGGATAACTCCGGCATCAATTAGGGTCTAGGAGAGATCGGCAAAGACTTGAATTTTTGCATGTGATAAATGACACATGCATAGTTTTGTAACATTTTTGACACTTTAAAGCAAAATGCAATATTTCAAGAAAACAAACGACGGTGCCGCAAGGATCGCAGCTTCCAGACGCATGATACAGTCGTCGTTTATCTTGTTTGGGAAGCCAACGAGGAGATCGCGGGGAGCAGATGCACGCCCTCGACCTAACATCGAAATTTCAACTAGCTGGGAAGCCAACGATGGGATCACAGTTTCAACTTTTGTGATCTAAAACGGTTCTGGGAGTAATTGAAGCCAAGAAATTTGATATTTTGGGAAAGAAACTAGAGAAAGGGGTGAGCAAAATTAGATATGGACTGGACTCGTCAATGGAGAGGCAGTTCAAATCCCTGGAGGGGCAATTCTTGTACATGGCAAGGAGATTCTCGAACTTGGAAGAAATAATGAAGAAGATTGTCGATTTTTACACAAATCTGCCACTGCCAACAGTAGAATTGAGCGACGGTGTCTGAAGTAAATGTGAGCAACACTAGTGCCTTAAGCGCATTTGAAACCGCCTGATCAAGCCAAGGAATTAAGAGCAGACTCAAGCAACAAAAATTAGAAGAATTTCAACGAACTGCAGTTAGTGGGACCCCAGCCAGGACTGCATCCAACCACGCAATATCTTTTGTTGTGGCAACCTTCCGAAAACAAGGCGATTTAGGATCCTATGGGGACAAATGAGCTACTTATGGGTCGAACAGACTTGCATGAGAAGAAAAATCAATATGGGTCAAAGAAAAAAACCCAACCAACTATTTCATGGGCAATGAATTTTGGTAAACAAAATTGGGGAGGAGACTCGCGTATAAGGAAGTTGAAGATGTCAATCTTTAAAGTAGAGGAATGTTTGTGATTGGATACCTGGTTGCTAATGGGTTGATAGAGAAAGAAAGATTGATGATGGCGGCTTTGCATTTGGAAAGGAATACTCTAGGGTTGAGAAGGTAAATACATTGTTTTGGAGTTATGATAGGAGAGTTTGTAAATGAGTGATTTTAACATTGTAAGGTATTCAGGTTATTGAAGAATTTCTTCCCTAGGATTTAGAGAGCATTGACATGATATTGGGCATGACATTGACTACACGATCCTTAAAGGGAAACTGAGATGTATTGGAAACTCCTGAAAATGACCCTATGATACCAGAGTTAAACTGAACCATAATAGGGAGAAGTAAATATTATTATCGAATGCAAATAGACGGTTACAATCAACACACTTGAAAGGGGAAATACAACACAAGCGACATACAATTCGCATTAAAGTAGATCCCGAGTGATGGTGATGAAGACTAGGGGGCTCAGAAAGGTCGCGGTAAGGTAGAGAAGGGTGGCAGTGAATACGGGCAGCTCGAATGGCAGGACAGTATGAGGGGGCAATCCAAACAATAGTAGGTTGTTGTTTGGGACTATTGGACAGCGAGAAAATAGCGGAAGGAAGGCATTGAGTGCTGCGACAATGAAGGTGGATGCTTGAGACAGCGATAGCGGCGAGGACGAGAGAGGAGAAGGCGATGGTGGCGGTTGGAACTGCAGAAAACAATAATCGAAGGCTGTTATGGGTAGTTGCAACAAGGTACAGTGGTTGGGAGCAATGTGGGAAGATGTGGAAGAGGATGAGAGTCAGATAATCACCACCTTAGAAGAGAGATACAGTCAGAGAACTGCCCATTCCCTCGGATTGAACCCTCGAATGGGAAACGGGTGTCGGTGGCTATCTTGATAAAAATATGAAATAAAACACACCAAAAGCTAACCGTAAGATAGGAAACAACAAATTTATAATAAGTATTAGTAGTGCATTCCCTCGGATTGAACCCTCGAATGGAAAACGGGTGTCGGTGGCTATCTTGATAAAAATATAAAATAAAACACACCAAAAGCTAACCGTAAAATAGGAAACAACAAATTTATAATAAGTATTAGTAGTTAGAATATAAAGAAATTAGAATAGAAATAGAATAGAAAATGAAGGGATCAAATAAGAAAAATGGTTCGTAGTATGTAGCTGCAATAGTGCGACAATACGCTCCCGCGTCAATCTTTCGGGGTAGGGAGTTTCGACTTCATTCGTCGAAGCATTTAGTTCTTTGTAGCACGAAGTCAAGTTTGCCACGTTGAATGTAACTGAGATATTACAACCCTCTAAGAGGTCGCTCATGTAGGTGTTTTCATTCCACAACACATTCTGGTAGAACAGATATACGTCTTTTTATGGCAAAACCTGAGCTGGCATTATAGACAGACGAGTATTCTCACATAACAGGTATAAAGTCATCCAATTCGTAATATGTTCTTTCCACTTCACATGCTCGGCGTAATGTAGCAGAAAAATCAATATGTTAGGAGAAGTCAACTCTGGGGTGAAATCTATGGCAGGCAGCACCACTTTAATTAGCAACAACTCAGGAGCCCCTCTTCTTCTTCGCTGATAAGACTTAGGTCCCATTGAAGAATTTTCTTACCCATCAAGCTCCTAAGACAAATTTTCAAGATATGATTTATTCCTCCTGTTTGGACATCTGATGATGGATACCATGAATGCATGTAAAATACAATGGCAGGCAGCACCACTTTAATTAGCAACAACTCAAGAGCCCCTCTTCTTCTTCGCTGATAAGACCTAGGTCCCATTGAAGAATTTTCTTACCCATCAAGCTCCTAAGACAAATTTTCAAGATATGGTTTATTCCTCCTGTTTGGACATCTGATGATGGATACCATGAATGCATGTAAAATACAAACTCGAGGCACTATAATCTCGTATTCTATCAGAACGATCATTACATCAGAGTTACTATCTTCTAGAATAGCTACTGTTACTTTAGCTAGAATCTCTATCTTGGAGTCAACTGGAATCGATGGCGTCTCTTACTTAGTTGAGAATTGAGAATCCTTTTTGAAGTCTGTTGGATCACTGTTTATCTCTTCAACTGGAAGTCAATACTCCTGCTTTGTATCCTCACCTTCTTCAGTTTCTATTGTATCATTACCCAATTTTTAAAGAACGCCCTGCTCTATGAAGCAGATCACCCCTCTAGTTTTGCAATATGATTCAACATGCCCAATTTTGTGGCACTTGCAACACTTTCTGACTGAGACAGATTTAGGGATGTTGATTGGTTCCACCTGTCCTCAAGTTTGACTAAGCTTTTCCTCAGAAAGGGTCAACTTCGATATTCTCTTGGGTGTAATCTGGTTGTAAGACACCGAAGTTGAGTGCTAACTGTAAGACATGGTGTCTCTTACTCGGCTGAAAATTGAGAATCCTCTCTGAAGTCTACATTTTCTGGATCATTGTTTATCTCTTCAACTGGAAGTTGATACTCTTGTTTTGTGTCCTCACCATATTCAGTGTCTGCTATATCACTACCCAATTTTTCAAAAATGTTATGCTCAGTGAAACAGATCACCACCTGGTAGTGCAGTCTGATTAAACATGGTCAAATTTGTGGCGCTTGCAACACTTCCTGGCTATAATAGATTTAGGGATGGACATTAATTTCAACTGTTCTCTACTCTGACTCAGGTTTTTTCTTGCACAGGGTCAACTTAGATATTCACTTGGGTGTGATCTGGTTGCAAGACCATGAGGTTTACCATTGTCTGTAAGATGTGGTGGCTGCCCGATAAAGTGGTCTCTCCACTTCTGAAACTAGAACTTGAATCTTTTGCCTATATTAAGCTGGTAGGAACTAGTGTTGAATCCCCTACATCTTCAGATTCTCCAGCTCTCCACACGATGGTTGTTCTCTCAGTCTACTCTGATACTGGATTCCAAAGCATTGTGGTCGCACTTTTGCACACTAAAGCCCTCTAAATGGAAGGGATTCAAAACCTCATCTCTGACTCCCCTTTGGCTGTCCCAATCCCAGTCGAGGGCAATCTCTCATTCGATTTCATACTCAATTTCAACAAGCCTCTGTTGAAGTTGGCGGATCTCTCGTTATATATCGTCTCGACCAGGCTCGAGTAATTATCTCCTCGGTGGCATTGTTAGAATTTAGGGTTGGGAGGTGAAAGAGGATAAAATAATTGTTTAAGGTTGTAATTCTGAAAATCAGCAAGAGAGAACTAGGTTTAGGGATGTTTGGTAGTGGAAAGGGCATTTGGTGGTAGGAAAGAAAATTCTCATGTTATGGTGAACGCTAGGAAACTTTAAGATAGAACTAGGGTTAGCCTAGCTCTAAGACCAAATAATACCGGAGTTACCCTAAATAATAATAGAGAAAAGCAAATATTATTACCATAAGTAAATAGACGGTTATAATAAACACACTTGAAAGGAGAAATACAACACATACAAAACATAACTCGCGTTAGGGCGGATCCCGGGTGATGGTGACAGTTAGGAGGCTTAGATAGGTGGCGACAAGGTAGGGAAGGGGATTCCAGATTGTGGATGAAGGGTGGCAGCTATTATAGGCAGTTGGAATAGCAGAACAACACAGAGCGGCAGTCCAAACAGCAACAAGTTGGTGTTTGGGGCTGCTGGACAGCGAGAAAACAACAAAAATAAGGTGTTGCGTGCTACGACAGCGAAGGTGGAGTGCTGCGACAGTGACGCCTGCTAGGTCGAGGGAAAAAAAAGCCATGGTGGCGGTTGGAACAACAAAAAAGAGCAATGGAATGCTGTTGTGGGCGGCTGCAGCAAGGTACGGGGGAAGTGAGCAATGTAGGATTATGCAGAAGGGGATAAAAGAAAGATAATTACCACCTAAGGAGAGAGATACAACCAGAGCACCGCCCAATCTCTCGGATACATCCTTCAAAGGGAAACTGGCATCCTGTCCTAATAGAAATCTATAATAAAACTCAACAAAAGCAAACCTTAAGACAACAAACAATATATTTATAATAAGTACTAGAAACCTTAAGACAACAAACAATATATTAATAAGTACTAGTAGTTAGACTAGAAAAGAAATAGAAAAGGTAAGGGATCAAATAAGAAACAGAGTATGGGGTACTGTAACTGCTACAGTAACACGGCGGTAAGCACCAGTATTACCCTAGTAAGTACAAGGCCTTGGTGTTGTGAATCCATCGAAGGTGGGAGCTATGTTGTAGTGATCACTAGCTAAGGTCTTCAAGGGGTTGAAAATATTTTTGAAACTTACAAAATACTACTGGAAGTTCATGAAATATTGTAATTCGATTGTATAGTCGTTGATGAACAAATTGAAAAAGGATAACTTTTAATGAGGAAAAGAGGCGATCCAAAATTTTGAGAAATAAAAGGTCATGAAAAGTGTACTAGTGATGGCATTGCCTAATTTCAGCAAACATTTCATTGTAGAGACGGATGCTTCAAGCTATAGGTTGGGTGCAATCCTCATGTCGTGTCAACCACACATCGCTTATCTTAGTCAAGTACAAATGTGAGAACCAAACTCAAGTAAATTTATGAGTGAGAGTCATACGACTTGATCCAACAACAGTTTCTTTTTTTTTTTCCACCTTGAGGGCAAAGTATTTTTTTAGAAGGAAGTAAAGTTAGACTGGATCCCAAGGGCAATTTAGTCTTTTATTAGTTATTATAGTGGTGTATAAGTAAGGCTTATTATACTTACCTCTCAAATTATAGGTGTTAGGAGAGATTACCTGCCTCTTAAATTTTAGGTGTTTATCTATTATGTATGGCATTCTGTTGTGTTGTTTTTGGTTGATGAATTACAGCAATTTGTTTTGTCCTAATTTCTACGGAAGTCCATATCATTTTACAATCAATAAAATCAAAAGGGCACACAAGTTGTGCAAGGTTCAAATATTATTACCAGCAATCCTTAGAAATGAATACTTTAAAAAAGAAGTTCAATAAAATTATGACCTGGTTGACAAAACAATTCCTTTAAACAAAAAGGAAAGAGGTCCTTTCTTCTTCTGACTGCCAGATATAATCTCTTGACACTTCGGAAGAATTTCCTCTATTCTCGTATTCCATGCTTTCAACCGCCCCTGTCAAATGAAAGAGAACAAAACTTTTCATTCAAAAATACAGCTTACCTTAAAAGATGCACTTCGAAAGATTGTATAGATGCAATATTAAAGACTAATGTTTACATGAGCATACCTTATCAAGGTGAATATGACCAACAAGGCCGGAAACTGCATCCAAACCATCACAAGGAACTATTTGTTTCTTGTACCTTGCAATATTTTAGTGTTAGTTTATGAAGAACAAAAACTAGATTCATGAAATAGACAGCAGGCCTTCGAAATATCAAGATGTAAAATTGTAAAATATAAAACAAAGGGATGAAAGAGATTCAAATTCACATAAAAGGGAATTAACAATTTTTAGGTGTGAATCGAATGATTTGTAATATCTCAATATGGGGAAATACGCCCAAGAAAAATACATGAAAATTAGCAATGTTTATGTATTAAGTAAAATAGGAGCAATTTGTCAAAATGCGCGTTTCACATTTACAGTAAATTATTCTGTGTAGAGAGAAACATTTTTAGGAAAACATGGATATCCTATACACTTACGGAACAACTAGCCTAATTCTTCAACAAATTGGGGAGCTGAGGAAGTGATTCCAACATTTTCCTTCGATGTCTATCCAATGATAAAATAAATGAACTTTAGTTGAAATTAAACAGCCAAAACGATGGCACTTCAATTCGGTTACAAACTTTCAACTTTCTAAGAAAATCATATTTTTAAAGTATTTTTCATATTGGACATTACGAGTATGATACGACTGTATATAATAACAGAAAACAGTTACCCGCTTGCACAAATATGCCCCGCTAGTTGATAAGAAAATAACATGTTAAATCTTTCCTATAGTACTTCACGTTAAAACAAGTTCTTCACAGAATGGAAATCAAGAATGCAAATCCTCTGAAAAGCCTTCTAAAGAAAGAATTGTTTGAAAACCTACTTTGTAGGTTTATAATATAAGATTAAATAGGGGATTACAAAGTTTTGCAAAAAAAAACCCCTAGACTTCTTCAATATTCCCTTTTCACGAATAGGAAACTAAATAAGGTCCAATTCTCAACACTACCCCGCAAGATGGGCAAAGGATATCCACTAAGCCCATCTTGTCACATAACCTAGACAAATCTAATAAGCTAATTCCTTGGGAAGTCAACCACATACTCTCCGGTGGCTACGTGATTCCTTTAGCAGGGAAGTCAACCACATACTCTCCGGTGGCTACGTGACTTAGCTCCAGTAGCACATAATTCATCTTTTCCTTCATGAAGAATCTATCAATCTCCACATGTTTGATTCTATTGTGTTAAACCAGGTTGTTAGCAGTGTTGATTACTAACTTGTCGCACCAAAAATTCATTTGAGTTCATTGGTCCACATTGAGCTCGATCAATAAGGCTCTCAGGCACATCATCTAGGCAACTCCTAAGGTCATAGCCCTGTACTCTGCCTCTGTTGTTGACCTCGTTACTCCAGACAGTTTCTTGCTCTTCCAAGAGACCAAGTTGCCCCGTACAAACATGCAGTATCCTGAGGTGGGTCTTCCCTCATCTGCACAACTCTTAATCAAAGTCACAAAAGCCCTCAATGCATACATGCCCATTCTTTCTGAAGACCAAACCCATCCCTAGTGCATTCTTCGGGTACCTCAGAATCTGATACACTGCATTCATATAGCCCTTTCTTGGACCATACATGTAGCAGCTCACCACGCTTACAACAAAAAAAATGGTGGGTCGAGTGTGACACAGATAGATCAAACGGGCCACAAATCTCTAACACCTCTCATGATTAACCAGTTCTCCTACCTTTGCATTCCAGCATGCATGTTTGGTCTTCTGGTCAATTGGAGAGACTGTAAGTTTGCACCCCAGCATGCATATTTCTTTGAGGAGATCTGGTACATACCATTATTGGGACAAGACCATTACTTCTAGTCCACAAACCACATCATTCCCAAGAAAGTATATGAGTTATCCAAGATCCTTCACCTCAAATTTATTGCCCAATCTTAGATTTAGTTGGGAAAATTTAGTACAATCATCACCGATAACAACGATATCATCAACATATACAGCAAGTATAGTGGTCTTACCTTCATGTTATCGAAAGAACACCGTATGGTCTGCATTGATCTTCTGGTATCACATGTTCATCATAGCCTTTCTAAATTTCTCAAAGCAGGCTCAAGGGGACTGCTTCAAGTCATACAGTGACATCCTAAGCCTACACACTTTGCCTATAGTTTGGATCGTATTGAATTCCGGAGGTTTCTCCATATATACTTTCTCCAATAACTCACATGACGAAATTCATTTTTCAAATCAAGTTAAGGTAACCTCCACCCACCATTCACTACAAGTGAAACTAGTGTCCTCACAATGCTCATCTTCACTACTGGTGCAAAATTTTCATCAAAGTTAATACCATATGTCTAACTGTATCCTTTCACCACTAGTCGTGTTTTGTACCGCTTCACCTTTCCTTTTGAAGTTTGCTTCACTGTGAAGATCCACATGCACCCAACTGACTTTTTTTCCCACTGGTAGTGGCACTATCTCCCAAGTTCAGTTTTTATCGACAACCTTAGCTTCTTCATCCATAGTCACTTTCCACTTATGATCCTCCTTAACAACTTGCCTCTGTATAGAGAAAGTGTTCAAAGATGCAATGATTGCTCCATGTAAATGTGATATGTTAGAATAAGAAATAAAGTTAGTAATGTCATATTCCCACCCAAAAAGATAGGAAGGATGTCTCTGCATTGTTGCGATATCATCTTTAAAGTTAGGGGTTAGGAGAAGATGGAAAAGGAATCATATCACCTGGAAGCTCTGAGTCGGAGGTGGATGGCCGAGAAGTTTCAAGAGTCGGTGAAGATTGGGGAAAAGGACTAGTTGGCGCAAGTGACACTACACACATCATTTCCTCATTTTATCTCATTCTTCGTGCATACACCCTTAACTCACCTTCAGCCTGAATCTCACCACCTCTAGATTCACTCTCCTCATTTTCGGGTTCCTTAACCGATTCATTGCACATCACAAGAGAAGACATTGTTCCCACATGTACCACTCTCTCGCCATTACTACTCGCCTCTCTTGTCTCATATATGCAGTATATGGCGAGTCATTGAAAAGTGAAGTCACCTCCTGAGTGTAATACGATTCAAATTATCTAAATAACACATCCACGCTCACAAAAAATCTTCTCTATCGGGCTCCAGCAGACATAACCCTTCTGAGTAGCGGAATAACCTACGAACACACATTTCACAATTCTGCGATCCAGCTTCCCTACTTATGGTCAGATACTTTCACAAAATATACACATCCAAACACCTAAAATGGGAGCATCACGTTATTATCTCCTTTCAACATCTGATAATGAGATTGCCAATCCAACATCCTTGAAGGCATCATATTGATCAATTGAGCAGTTGTCAAAACTGCTTGCCCCATAAGTGCTTTGGGACATTCATTGTGATAATCATGCTTCAGACTACCTCTAAAAAGTGTTTATTCTTCCTCTCGACTACACTTTGTGTGGGTTTGCATAGGTGTGGTTTGATGTATCTCTTGGGCTGACAAGTATTTATCAAATGCTTTCTTGGTATATCTTGTCTCATTATCAGACTTCAATACATTCACTGCTGCACCATATTAAATTTGGATTGTCTTGTGGAAGTCTTTAAAACAAACAAACACATCACCCTTATTTTTCATTAAACATAAAAACCTAACACGAGAAAAGCAATCGATAAAAGAGAAAATATCGATAACAAATAATAGAACTTATAGAACAATGTTCCCAAATATCATAATGTATCAAGTCAAAAACACCAGAACTATTCTCAGAACTGATATAAGAGCTCCTAATAAGCTTGCCAAACTCACAAGCATCACAAACAAGCTTCTGTTTATTTTCCTTTTCGTACGACGAAGGAAACAACCGGTTCAAGAAATTAAAGTAAAAGTGTCTCATCCTTTTCGTACGACGAAGGATACAACCGGTTCAAGAAATTAAAGTAAAAGTGTCTCATGCGTCTGTGATGTAGTAGCAACACATAATCTGCACTCCTCCCATATTCTCCTATTCCAACACTCTCAACCATGGATGTCAAAGTTGAGTTCATCCCTTCTCGGTCAAAGCACCAGAATCTATTATGTCATGTTCCTGTCCCAATTGTCCAGCTCATCCCTTTCTCTTAGAAGATCACCATAAAAAAAATCAAAACAAACAACATATTTTAATTGTAGAATAATGACACTAATGGAAAAAAATTTCACTAGAAAAGAAAAAGCATGCAAAATATTAGAACAAATTCATATGATTGGTACCCTCACTACACCGTTACCAGCAATAGGCTATGGTGTACCATTAGCAGTCTGCATGCTCTCTGGTGTTGTTAAGAGAGTATAAGAAGAAATATCTCTAGCAGTACTTGTCACATGTCGAAATGCACAATAATCTACTATACATTCTTATAATCTTGTGATGGAAACAAAGGCAAGAGCATGTGTATCATAAATACGTTTATCAAAGTGAGCATAAGTGGCAATGTTACCCTTCGATGAAGACTAGTTGGAAGCATCCTCAGCTCCATCTTTTGCTACTTCATGCTTCTTCAACAGCTCTAGACACATAATCCTCATTGGTAAACACCACACCTACCATCAGATTTCCTCGGTAGCCCCCTTTTCCACCATTTCGACCACCACTTCCACAATCACAACCTCCGCCCTATCCACATCCACATGTCTCTCTCCTTAGGTGGTCTAGAACAGGTCTTGCTCAGATGTCAAACTTCACCGTAGTTAAAGCACTTGTGGGGCTCCCCTGAACACCTATCATACCTGAGCTCGAGGAAACCAAAATTGACCACACACCCAGAAATCCACTCAGCTCTGAGCTTGTCTTCATGCGACTCTCCTCCTATATCAACACAGAAATGGCCTCATCCAGTGAAGGGATAGTTGCCTGAGCTAGGAGGACAAATCTTCCCTAATAAAAGGATGAGTTCAAATAGGTCAGAAACTGCATAGTCCTCATCTGTGTAAAGATCTCCCCTTTTTTTGCACTACAAATCGCTAAAGCTTGACATCATTGAGAAGTGAACAAGATTTGTCCACAGTCGCTCCAACTCTATGGAGTACTCCTGAATCAATCTATCAACCAAAACCACTACCTCTATCTCACTGAATCTAGATCAACCTCATGTGGTTCTCAGCTCCAGCATAGATCTTCCTCAGATTCGTCCAAATGTCGCAATCCTTGTGAATTTCATCTGTTATTGAAACAATCGATGCAACCATCGAATTGAGTTGTCAGGTACAAAGAAAGGGATGTGTGGTCCTCCACTCATCCCTCTTAATATTGTCACTCTTTGGTTGACCACACATCCCTCTTAATATTGTCACTCTTTGGTTGAACCCCCTTCCCTCTTAATATTGTCACTCTTTGGTTGAACCCCCTTCAACTACCCCTCTAGTCTCTTCCCTACTAGAGCAGCCTCGATCCGCCGTGAAAAACCCAGATATGTGGCTGAACCATCAAGTTTTAGATCCACGGGAGGGAGATCTAGCTTCACCTGTGTTGGAGCATGTGCTGAAGTCACAGTCCCCGTTAAGATGCTAGCTCCCCGACCAAGACCATCAGAATTTCAAGATTTATCTTCCCAAGAAACTCCAAAACGTTTACCTCCCGCACTATCTCTGTCTACTGACATCCTCAATCTAACTATGTCCTGGCATTCGTCGTCCTTTCAAGTACGTAGAACAAAAGTTCTCTCCTTCACTACTCTGATTTCACCCTGCCATACGCCGAGCCACGAACTATTCTACCAAGATCCAACAACTGAAGGCATCGTTAGTTCATTAACTTCCCGAGTCATGCAATAGCACTTATAACACGAGTGTTTGTCGATCCCATCATTCCCTTCCCAGTTAACTCTATTTGCAATTGTATCGTGTCGTGCAATAGCGTCTGTATTGCAAGTTCACGCCACGATCCCTTAGCTGCAATCCCAGTTAGCTTTAATCGCAATTGTTTCGTGATGACAAAGTGGAAGAAAGAGGAAATCGGCATGACAATCCCGATGATCGAGCAATACCAACGATGCCCACCGATCCCAACGATCAAGCAGCACCAACGACGGCTCTTAGGGTTAGGGATCTGATAACATAAAGAAAAAATCGTTCGAAAACTTGCTTTGTACATTCATAACATGGGCATAAATAGGTTATTACAATATTTTACAAATAAACCCCTAAAGTTTTTCAATATTCCCTTTTTACCAATAGGACCCTAAATAAGGTCCAATTCTCAACACCTTCCTTGAGGCTCATACCAAATATCTGCTTGCAATATGCACTGATATTTGATAAGAAAATAACATGGTAACTCTTTCCTATAGTGCTTCCAAGTAAAATCAAACTCTTCACAGAATGGAAATCAAGGATGAAATTCTTCTGAAAAACATTCCTTCAGGCTTATAACAGTACCGGCTTGCACAATGCACCGGTATTTGATAAGAAAATAACATGTCAACCCTTTCGACAATACTTCATGCAAAAATAGTTCTTCGCAGAATGGAAATCAAGAATGACAGTCCCCTGCAAAACCTCCCCTCAGGCTTATTTTATTAACGGGAATCGAATAAATGAAGCAGCCTTAAAATGAAATTAGCCAAGAGCAAAGTTAATTATTAAAAATCCCATGATGATTTATTTGAACAAATCCGAGTAAAACTGAATAACTTTACTAAGGTCATTTGAGCACCATCAGCAAACTCCGAAGGAGGAAACAATGAACAGATGCCAAGGTTTGCTAAAAACATCACTAAAGAAATCTGATAAAATGAAATATATGGGTTGGGGCTTTTACCATGAATTTTGATATTTGAGTGAGAATTTGAAAAATGGGTGAAAGAGAGTGGTTGATTTGTAAATAGCAAGTTTTAGGTGGTCTGAATGCAATTGCCCCAAAAAAGGGATAAGTACAAACAGACCACCCAAAACATTGAATTTTATAAATTAACCACCCATATGACTTTTTTTAGCCACCAAACTGATGTATTTATGCATGCCACAATCGAACTATTGAGAATTTGATACAAATGAAAAAAATAGGTTTGGGTTTTTACCATAAATTTTGATATTTAAGTGAGAAATTGAAAAAGGGATGAAAGAGGGTAGTTGATTTGTAAGTAGCAATTTTGAATAAAAAAGTGCAAAAAAAATCTAACTAATAAATCTTATCAGATTTAAAAAATAAAAAAAAATAACTGAAGATTAACAAGAATTGGTGGAAAAAGAATTTTCAGAGAATGCAGCAGAAAAGAGTTGGCGAAATTTCATAGTTACTCAATAGTGAATTCAGAAGCACAGTCCCTCAAGGTAAACTTCTTCAAGCAATCCTGAACAGCAAATGCAGCCATTTCCTTGCAAAACCTTTTCCCACAAAGACAGTCGTTCAAATACAGTACCACACGCCGATCATTGATTACATTTTGGTAACCTACTTTGCTAAGCAATATTTCCTACAAAACAAGTGAAACAATGGCTTCTGAGAAAATACTCTGGAAAAGGAAAACTGATATTCAAAAAAGGAGAATAGAACATGGCAATTTTAAAGCCATAACAATGTATGTACCTTCATCAACTCCCATGATGAATTTGTACTGAGAGAAGAATCCAAGACAGCTTTATAAGCTGGATTAGATATTGCAGTTGCAGCCAACACCCCAACTGGCTCACCAGCAAGCTCTCCAATCGAAGTATCAATATCATCCTTCACTCTATACTGAAATTGAATAACAAAATTTCTGCACACATTCCTCACAGTCCCATCATAACAAACTACAACATCTCGAAGAATCGCCATTAGATTCTTAAACAATGTTCCTGGCTCTGTCAGCCCTCTAGAGGAACGAACAATAACTTCTCTTGTGCAAATAGAATGGACAAAATCTTCATATGGATTTAAACCACCAAAGAAAGAACCCTTAACCAGACCACAGGCCTCAGATGGAACACCAACTCCATCAATCGAATGTTTTCCAAGGTAATATGAAAACACATCCTGAACTAGGGTCTTCGAGTACAATTTTCCTCTCTCAAATAGTTCAAGGCCTAAAAATCCTAGCTGTTGCAGAACTTTAAAGATTGATGACTCACTCTTCGAATCAATCATAGTACCAACTGATGAAGTCTTCAGAATAAAATCAGTGATAGGAAATTTAAGAATTTTGAGAAGATCCTCAACTTGCAAGTCCTGGCCTTCTCTATAAGATGATCGGGGTTTGCTGAGCAAACAAGATATCTCTTGCAATTTGAAATGAATATCTTCAAGAATATCCTTTGGGACATCAAAATCCTGCAAATTGATACTGAATCCTTGTACATTTAACATCTCCATAAGCAGAGGCTGCACAGTGTTCAAAAACACAAGCCCCTCTTTGGAACCTTTAAATGACAAAACAGAAGAAACCATATCAACCAGCGATGCATGGATCATGTCCTTTTTAAAATCAACATGTAGTATTTCACTACCACTGATGGAATGCCTGTCACCAGAACAATCAAGAGAGGCAGGAAATGCACATTGTAACACCTGAAAAATAGTCCAAAATGGGCCATGATTATGAGCCTTGACAAAAGCAGGTGATGGCAAGCCACGGGGAACAAACATTGATAACTGTTGTGCTGTCATTTTTGTCAGAAAACAGGCATTGGATATCAGCCTCAGGGACAACAACGAGTCCTGAACAAACTGCATATTTAGCAAATCATTATGAGAGCTCAGAAGTTGTTTTTCAACACTAAATAACTCAATAGCTTCGGCTTTTGCAGCAAGTGACTGCGGATAAAATATATGCACACAATCACCATCAAAGTCAGCTCCAATAGGAGAACAGACCAATGGATTGATTTTCACAACATTCTCATCATGAAGTGACACGTAAAAAGCTTGGACAGAGTGTTTGTGTGTACTAGGAGGACGATTAAGGAAAACCACATCACCATCCATTATTCTGCGACACACAATTTGACCAACTTTTAGCTTTACATGTCCTTCAGCACTAGTTTCTATAGAGAACTTCGTCTCCCCATCTGTATAAGCCACACATAACCTATTATTTACCATCTTCTGCAAGCGCTCCAAGTTATAGACAGACACTCTCTCCTCAAAGGTAACCTTTTTAGCAATTTCAGATGGTAAGCCAATAACATCAATCCCTATATAAGGATCACCAGTGATTACACTTCGAGAAGAAAAGCCAGATCCTTTACTGATAAATAACGTTCTCATCTTATCAAGCCATTGCTTCGAAGGATTTTCAGCTGCCACGCTAATCTTTAACTTCCCATTTATGTCATGAGGTACCTTGAACGTAAAGAGTAAATGGGAAATATCTTAAAGAAAAAGGACTTTAGAATGATAATTTGAAAACATCTTTCAAATAAAATAGAGGGATTCAAACACAGAAACATCTCATTATGTAAATTCATTTACCTTCGCAACACCCCTGAGACTCAAATACCGTGCAACTGCTACCTGCAGGCTACTCAAGTCACTTTCTGGAGTTTCAATACAAGAAGAATGATTAGTCTTTATTTTCTCGATGCTAGTGAAAATTCTTCGAAGTAAATTTTTTGAATTGTCCTGAAAATACATAAACATAGTATAAATAGATGGCTACTAGAAGCAAAACAAACAATCTATACCAATCAGTAATGTTACAGTTTCTCTCAAAACAAACTTACCGATGACATAATTATCTTGCCATCTGAAATTTGCGGCAAGGATAAGCAGTTCGGAGGAACAGGAAAATATTGAATGATGAAACCAGTATGGGGAAAGAATCCCTTTGCAGATAGCCTTCTCCTAGTTTCTTCTGGTATCTCATTAAAAATACGAATAACCTCGAACATTGAAAAAATAACAGTGGGAAACTATAAGAATATGTTTTACAAAGCGAGAAAACAAATATCATGACAAGAGATAAAATGCCCACTGCTGAAAACTTCCCACATTGGAATAAGATCACATAAAAGATGCAACGTGAACGGGAGAAAAGCAACCAGTTGAAAGGCTGGTAATAGAAGAAGATGATGAAGGAAACAATAGTTCTACAGGTTGAGGTGCTGGGAGCGTTGAATAACAAATCAAATAATAGTCCATGCATCAGCATGTCTAAAATCCAAGAACATAAAGAGATTCACCGCAGCAATGATAAAAACGTTACAAATGTCATAATCATCTAATTGTATCCACTGCTGTAATGAAAAAACCATTAGAAGCCAGACGACAAAATTCCATCAACAACAGGGCAATCTGCAAACTATTAGAACAGGCCATTATCATGTGGCTAAGGGGACAATTAGGACCACTTTTGTTTTGGCTTACCATCTGAAATTGCTATTTTATTTTGTTTTGATATAGTAGGAGTATCAATTCGGGCAGGCCGAGTTTGTGTCCTACCTGAAACTGACCCGACCCAAATATTATACCGATCGAAAATCCCAAACCGAACCCGACTTGCATTCAACCTGTCAACCCATACCACACACGTTTAACATAAGGAATAATCACTATTTGGGTTAAAATTGGATAAATTCCGGTACAATTCTGAGCTGGCGGGTCGATTTCAAGTCAATTTAGGGTCGAAGGGACATTTTCGAGTTCAAGTCAACCCATGCCCTACTAAAAAAAACTAAAAGGTTTAGTATCCTTGAATCAAACACGAAAAAAATATTATTCGAGTCAACCCATACCTGAATTTTTTTAGTCATGTTCGGGTCGAGTAATCGTGTCGGGTCAATTTTTAACATCTCTAGGATATTATTTAATCCTTTACAACAAATGCAAAGTTCACATTTCTCTCAAGATTATTTGTTTAAGGAAAATATTTAGTAAAAGAACAAAAATATACATGATATTTATTTCTATATATAAATATAAAATATTCATAAGGAATTGTCAGAGGCCATAAAACGAGACCCCAACCACCCTCATGTGTCTAACCACTCGATCCCGCGCCGCAAGAGAAATGCACTAGGACGGGATCGAACATGTAACTCCAAGGGACTTAGCACTGACTTCGTAGATGCCAACTAAAGAGTTACAACGAGCCACACTATATATATATATATATATATATATATATCTATGTGTGTCTGTGTCTGTCTGTATGTGTGTGTCTGAAGAGGGCACACGCGCGTATGTGTATGTTTAACTGCATATACATCTTAAAATGTTGGAGTCACTCTCGAATAGGCAGGTTAGGAAAGCAATGTTCCCAATGGCACACATCGACGATTCCTATGATGACCGTTATATGAAACAAAAAATAGTAAAAAAAACTGTAACAATAGAACCGAATCCTTCATTATTTCATTTTACTATTTTTGCCCTTGACGTTTTATGACACATGAATAAATAGTACTTTACTCATCTATAAACTTTTTAGATCGTGAATTATTATAATTTAGAAACATCTTTAGCCACATTTGTTTGACGCATATTATAATTGCAAAATATTTTCAAATAAATCCCATTTTGAGTGAATGGATAAAAAAAATTGTCTTAAATAATAATTAGAAGCTCCCAAAGAGAGTAGAATAATGAAATTATTTTACATTAGTACATATTAAAATTTGAATGAGTTATTTAAAAAAAAAAATCTTTGGATGTAGCTGGGCTCCTTTATAACCTGGAAAACTCCTAAATATTTACAAAAAAATCATTTAGGCAAAAAAATATTTATTCAAAAAATTTCTCCGTCAAACCATCAATTCTCATCTTGGTATTTCAAACTTTCAGCCTGATTCAAGCAAGGAGGTTCTAGTGCTTGAAGAGAAAGAAGACACAACTCTCTAAAAAAGACAAACAGATAAAGCAATCTCTAGCAGCATAAAACCAAAAAAAAGCTGTCCAACATGTTTCAAAAACCACATATTTATAATATATAATATAAAAACAAAATAAACCTAATTTATCTCTGAAAATGTAAATAGACATTAAGGAGGGATCAGTTAGTCCTGGTGGGCGTGACCCTTGGATCGGCCAAGAGAAAGAACCAATGGAAGCATCCGATGATGAAACCGCATCCGTATCCCGAACAGGCATCTATATCATTTGAACCACAAACAAAGAGTTTCATCTTCATCATCGGATGCTTCTAGATCCTAGCAATATGGCAGCAAGTTAGCAATATTGAAGGTAGCATAAATACTGTAATCACCTTCTTGTCTTTAACTAATCTGATAACTATAAATGAACCATCAATCCTCATCTTGAGTTTCCCAAAAAACCCTTAAAAAAATCTCACTTTTTAAATCTAACCAATACTAAATCACCTTCCTTGAAAACCATGTCTTTTTTGAATTTCTTAACCTACTTCTGATATTTGGCATTCTAATTAGCAATTTCCTTAGTCACCTGCTCCTGTAAGGTCTAAATTTTCTTGACCCCAGTCTTTGCATTGATACAATGTTTAATATCTAGTAGTATAGGCACTAACTCCAACAAAGTGAGAGGATATTTCGGTGACAATCATTAACAAATACAACAATCATACTTGGTGACGTGGGCGTACCAAAGTGACTTAACTTGAGCTATTAGAAAAATGTGTTATAGATGCAAAACCACAAATTAGATCAAGGTTGAGTGACGGACTTGCTTTGTAAGATAGTTAAGTGATGGTTGGAGAATAATGAGTGATGTGGCCGAGCCAGGAACACTCGCATCAAAGAACAGAAAATAGCAAACCCCATGACTTGAGAACAAAGAATGACGAGCACTAAGACTAGTGTTCTAAAAAACTGCAAGAGAGGAGACCTCTCACATAACAAGCAATAAGCAATTCAACTACCAATCAGCGTTGCACAGAATCTACATAAGCTGAGATGCTCATGCATAAGATGCAATGAGACAAGATGTGAAGTGTAACAAATAGAAGATTAAGATAATATACTGGTGCAGCCGCGCGCCAAATAATTTAAAATTTCATATGAGGCGCATGACTAATAGGACAATTTAGTCATTTTTTTAGTATTATAATGTGGTATAAAAAGGGTTATGTTATGTGTGATTGTTATCTTCAATCTTAGAGTTAGGATTTAGGAGAGATCGCTACCTGTCGAATTACAGGTGTTTATCTTTTATTTATTCGAGATTGTATCATTTTGATTTTGTACTAGTGGAATAGAATATACTGTTTCTTGGATAATTTCTGTGGAAACTTGTCTCGTTCCAATCAAATTGGTATCAACACATTGAAGCCATTGCACCACTAGAAAATCTTTGTCGTTCACATCTGACGCTACTGCTCCACCCCATATCGTTTCTAAAATCGTTGTGTTGCCTTCATGACCGAAATTTATAATACAGTTGTGAATTTAAAAAGTTGGGAAGCCAACAACGGGATCGCGGGTTGCATTCGTGAGTGGGCCACGTGATACAGCTAAATAAAATCTAAAATGGAGTGTTTCTCGTCCAAAAATGAGCACTTCTCATCCATGGAAAGAAGATTTATAGCTTTGGAAAGACAATGAAAAAAATCGCATAGTTTTACACAAAACTGCCACCGTCTGCAACATGAGCAAGTGGCACCATCTGAATCAGACTTGAGCAGCAGCAATCAGAAGGATTAACGCAGCATCAAGGTAGAATCGCTGCTTTAGGTAGATCTGGAGCCGTGGGATCACGTGAATGAATCGAGAGCGTATTAAAGCGGCAACATCTAGAGGGAAACATGCAACATCTGAAGGTTTACATTTAACAGCGACAGGAGGAACAGGATAGAGTGTGATTCGGGCCTAGAGATAATCGATTCAAACAGTCTCAACATGAAAAAGGGAACCACAGTGTATGGAAACCCGGCCGAGGGCAGCATCTAATTGAGCCAAAGCCTTTAATTGCGGCAGTCTTCCAGGAGGAAGGCAATTCAGAAGCCTATGTGATCAGACGAGCGGATTATGGGGTGATTTGAAGATGGGGCGAGCCAATTTGATGGAAGAAAAAAATCCATATGGGTGGAGGATGGAAACACAATCACCACTTCATGGGCAGAACGAACTTCGATGAAGGAAATTAGAAAGGAGACTCACACAAAGCAGTTGAAGAGTCAATTTTTGAAGAAGAGGACGTCTATAGTTCAGTTTATCGTGTGGAGGGATACTTTGTTGATAATTGACACGGTGGATAAAAAATTGATGGTAGCGGTCCTCTGTTTGGAAGAGAATACTCTAACGTAAAATCAATGCAGAGAGCAACTGCAACCGATCAAAAAATGGGAAAAAATCAAGAATTGGTTGTTGAAGCGTTTTAGAACAATGCAAGAAAAGGATTAACACGAGCAATTTTTGTGTTAGTCCTGGATGGGTATGTAATCAATTATAAGGAGAAATTTGAGATATTATCTGGTCATTTGAAGGGGATATCGAAAGTAGTATAGAAAGGAAACTTCATGAAAGGGTTGAAACAAAGATTCGAGCAATGTTTCGTCAGTTGAGGCAGTGAAAATTGGGGGAAACTATGAAATTAGCATAGTTGATTGAAGATAAAAATGCAATGAACGAACTAATAGGAGCAGCACAATTGGAGCACCCTACCGAAACGATAGGACCATGAGGACACCAAAACCTCAAATAATGGATCCCAGGGGGAGGTTCCACGAGACATTAAAAATAGATCAAACCCGGAGGCGACACTCAAACGCCTTACAAAGAAAGAAATTCAAGAAAATTGAGCAAAGAAGTTATGTTTTCAGAGTGATGAGAAGTTTGCCCCAAGACAATTGCAAGGATGAGACCTTTCATGTTGTCACAGTTTGTGACGAAGCAGGGGATCAAAAAACATGAGAGGTTGTCGAGGAGGAAAGCTTTCATTTGGATTTGACAAAAGTCTAGTTGAACTCAGTAGTGGGGTTAACAATGAACCACGTTATGATACTTCAAGAACGAATTAGAAAGCAAAATACAGTGTTGTTGGTGGGTATTAGTGCCGCCCAAAATTTCACTCTACCTAATTAGTGAAGCAATTAGGGAACACGAGCAGATAATTTGCCTAAGTTTTTAGTTGTCATGCGGATTGTCAGAGTTTCTCCCATTAGTGTATGCCCTTATCATGCACCCCTACTGCTACACCCAAGGTTTCGATTCAACGCTAGTAGTGTTGGTTGAATATTCTGGTAGAAGAGGAGTGATCAAATTAAGGAGGAGGAGCTATGCAGCTTAAGCTTCATGTAGACTTAAAAGACCAGTTGAAAAGACTTTTACAAAGATCCAAAAACTATTGTTGTTGTTGTCATTGGAAGTGATAGAAATGGCTAAGATGATAATTATGGGGAATAAAATAGTGACAGGCTTTAAAAAATATGATTTTTTGGTCTTACGGATGGAAGTTGGATGACTATAATGCCAGAAAATCTTCACATGGTTGGGTTCATATTGTGAAGCATGTTTTTAATATTTTACAGAAAGAACTCCTAAGTCTCACTATGAATATTCGAAGACCACACTTGTATGGACCGACATGTATGTAGATGTTGAATTTGGAAAATTTCAAGCAAGGGGCGTGCTACAGCATTTATGGACATGTCCAATACTTAATACTGTTATTGCATGTTGATGCCATCGTTTAGTGAGAGTCACTAAGGGCGCTAAAATTGATCGAATATTGAAAAAAATTGTGCACAACAAGAACATGGTTACACTAATAGATAATGTTTTATGTGTTGGGCACTTTCTGAGAGAGGATGAGGATATGGAAGTTCACTAGGAGGCGCATGAGTTAGAAGAGATGCGTTAAGAATCGATATGTGAGAAAGAAGTACTAATTACATTGAAATGATTGTTAGCTTGTGACAACACGTAGGAGCTATACAACTTGATCCAGCAGCAGTTCACTCTCTTCCCCCTAGAGTACAAGATATCTTTTTGGTTTGACTGACGCCAAGGGCACCGTCCGCGAATTAATTTGAAAACTTGTTTGCAGCGCAAGTCTAAAAGGACAATTTAGTCATTTGTTAGTTATTATTATGAGTATAAGTAACGTTTAATATTTTATGGTTATGTAATGTTTGATTGTTTTCATCAATCTAAGGGTTAGGGTTTGGAAAGAATCGCCTATCTCTCAAATCTTAGTTGTTTATCTTTTATGTATTGTTAGTTATTATTATGAGGTATAATAACGCTTAATATTTTAAGATTATGTTATGTGTGATTGTTGTCTTGAATCTAAGAATTAGGGTTTGGGAGAGATCGCCTATATCTTAATTTGTAGGTGTTTATCTTTCACGTGCTCGAGATTGTATTATTTTGATTGGGTACTAACGGAATAGAATCGATTATTTCTTCCCTAATTCCTGTGGAAACTTGCCTCGTTCCGATTAGACTTGGTGATACCGGAACTAAAAGGGAAAATAGCATAAATACACAAAGCAACATTCATTAATAGGAAAATAGGGTTACAACAAATTACAACTGAATATGCAAACACCAACACATAAAATGACACAAACAACATCTCGAAAGTGCATGCCAAGGGTGGTGGAGGTTGGCTAGGTGGATCGGGATAGCTAGCGGGGGTGGCGGCAGCAAAGGTGGAGTGAGAAACTGCAGGAGAAGCTAGAGGGTTGGCTGTCCAGTGCAGCGACGACAAGAAATTAGGGGAGAAATGGCAGAAACAACATAGATTTGTTGTCCTGGGGCGGCGCCAGCAAGGATGGAGTGTTGGACGATTGGATTGGCTGTAGAGCAGCAGGTTACGGGGCTGGACAGAAAGTTGGTCGGCTGGAAAGTGGACTGGCAGGGTTGGGAAAAGATCGGAGCAGCAACCGGCTATGGAGCAATGCAAGGAAGGTCTAGGGGAAAATAAAGTGAGAGATATAATCATCATCTCAGAGTACGCTACAGTCAAAGCACCACCATCTCCTCGGATACAGCCCATAAATGGGAAAGAAACTCCACAAATTTTCTGAAGGCAAATACAACAAAACTCCCCTCATACAATCAGAAAACAACAATTTATAAACTCTTACATCAAGAAGAAAGTGAAAGAAAAAAAAAAGGAAACTCCCAAAAAAAAGGAAGGGTTGGGGAGGTAAGAAATTAGTCATTAAAACACTTCCATATTAAGAAGAAGCAAAAAAGGGGGAGAAGAGGGCAAGCGTCAATGTCGGCCCTTTCCAGATGTCGCTCGATCTGGGAGATACAAAAGGAAATCCGCCCGACTCTATTGGATTCCTAGACCGGCTTCCCTGGACCGGTCTCTATGTCAGTCGATTCAGCCAGTTGTCTTGTCTCCCGCTCCCGTGCAGGAAACTCTCGCACCCACGTCAGTCTCCTTGGGTTGGGATAGTTTCAACCTCACTCATCGAAACCTCTGGTTCCCATGGCACAACGTCAAGTCCCTTGTTGGGTCGATCATGTCAATGTTGTCATTCCACAACACATCCTGTTAGGATAGGTATCTGTCCTCTTTTAGCACATTCAAAGATGCAACTATCAAGCCCTTACATTTGAAATCTTCTCATTCCACTTCTCATGCCTAGCGTGCGGTGGTCGAGAAACAACTATGTGAAGAGAACTCAATTATGGGATTAAATCTGTGGCAGGTTGTGACACTCTCACTACCGACCACTTAGAAGAGACATCTACTTCAGTGACAGGACCTGAATTCCATTAAAGAATTTTCATCCCCTTCAAGCTCTTAGGGCAAATTTCAAAGTTGAATTTCATTCCTCCTGTCTGAATTCTGTTGATGCGTACTCCGCTAAGCTGAATCTATCTGAAATACTCCTCGTAATATTACAAGCATGGCACAAAATGAATCCTATTTGAACATGTTGGACCTCCCTCCGTAGGAACAACTCGGGATGGGATCTATAAATCTGAAATAACTGCATTTCCTTATCTGTGGTGACCCTATATCTGATTTCAGCTCTTCAAACTCTTAACCCGTGTAGACATCAAAGTTTGGGCCTGCTGATGCTCCCCTCAAAATCTGCAAAATACTAGCTCGATGTACCATAATCTCATACACAGTTGGACTGTCATTACCTCAATGTCACTAACTTCCAGAGCTTTGAATGTTACCTCAATTGGAATTTCTATCTCGGAGGCAATTAGAAATGGATGTGTCTCTTCCTCGTGCTCCGCTGGGATTAAGTGTACATTGACCTCCTCAACAGAGAACGGGTTCTCGTTTATGTCATCATCATTTTCAGAGTTTGAGGTATCTTTACCCAACTTTTCGATGACACCATGCTCAGTGAAGTAAATCACCCCCCTCGTTATGCATTCTGCTTCAAAGTGTCCAAAGTCGTGACACTTGCAGCATTTATGGCAGTGTCAGATGACCAAAGGAAAATATGTTAAGATTTTCATACCGATTTTATACTGATTTTGATGATATTGCACTTTAAAGAAAGACATTTTTGATGTTTTGTTACAAGTATATTGAATTATGGTCATTTGAGCAAAAATATGCAAAAAGAAGAGAATTTGGAGCAAAAAAGACCAAAACATGAAGTTTTGATCTTGGGCGCCATCGAGGTTCTCTCAACACCTCAACGGCGAGCTCGACGGCGCCGACGGCGGGTTTTTCCCGAGAGTCCTGAATTAAATATTCTAGAAAGCTGTCGACGGCGCCATCAAGGCCGCCAACGGCGAGCACGGCGGTTCTCTCAACAGATGCATTGAATGTGGATGATTTTTAAAGGGACGCTTGGGCAACTCTTGAAAACTCTTCTACAACTTTAAAAGAAACAATTTGGAAGGCAGAGAAGAGTGTCCATGTGTGTCCATGAAGGTCTACGGGGGTCTAGGAGGGTCCACGTGTGTCCATTAGAGTGTAGAGAGTGTAATTTAGGGTTAGTATTGTGTGGAATTCTTCGAGAGATTGTAAGAGTGGAAGGAAAGTGAGATATTTCTTCCTTCTTGCCGCTTTGAAGGAGAATTCTGTGTGCTGTAAAGAAAGGAATAGATTCAGAGGAACTTCGAGGAGTTTGCTTTGAGAGGAATTAGAGATAAGTTGAATTTATTGAAGTTTGTATGACTTTGCTTTTATGTGTGTCCATGAAGGTCTACGGGGGTCTAGGAGGGTCCACGTGTGTCCATTAGAGTGTAGAGAGTGTAATTTAGGGTTAGTATTGTGTGGAATTCTTCGAGAGATTGTAAGAGTGGAAGGAAAGTGAGATATTTCTTCCTTCTTGCCGCTTTGAAGGAGAATTCTGTGTGCTGTAAAGAAAGGAATAGATTCAGAGGAACTTCGAGGAGTTTGCTTTGAGAGGAATTAGAGATAAGTTGAATTTATTGAAGTTTGTATGACTTTGCTTTGATATATAAATTCCAAGTTTTGTAGTATCTTCTCCATGAGTTCTGAGTGGTTTTCTGTGTCTTTCTCTTGTCTTGAGATTTTGTGAAATGCTGATTTGAATTGTTTATGTAATGAGAATGTTAAACAAGTTATGACGATCTTTTCACTTCAATCTTAATTTACTTTCAATCTGGTCAATTGATTTGTTAAAATATGTTGAGTTTTACAATTAAAGTGAAGATTACATCCAAAATTTATGGAGGTCAAAGTTCTTGAAAGTTTAGTGCAAATAAATAGGGAAATAAAAATTATCGGACGTAGAATTAGAGATTTTAGAGTGACAGACTAAAATCCTCAATTTGGTCCTATCGTTTGGGAGCTGAAGTGTAGATGTTAGCCCTCAGGCGAGGGGAACGTGGGAGCTCCGAAGTGAGAGTCGGTGTCCTCCCAGCCTAGCCGCAAATTCAGTAAAAAAGTGTAGGATTAGTTAATGTTCTTTATGCCTGGACCAAAGGGTAAAGAATAGGTATTCTCCTATTTGGCATAATATAAATTGAACTAATTCACTTTATCTATTCACTATAATTTCTTGACAAGGAGAATGATGCTTTCTTATATATTGAATATCACAAATTAAACCCTACTTTCTATTATTAGTTATTTATTTGTTATCCAAATTATCTACTTATTTCAATTGTCTATTAGTGACAGATAAGAACGTAGCCTCTAATATTACTCCCTGTGGGATCGATATCCAGGACTCCATTAGAGCTCTGTATTACTTGATCGATATGTATACTTGCGTTGATAAGTGTGACTTTGCAATTATTAAATATTTTATATACATCTTTATCAAATCTATAACCGTTATCAAATTTTTGGCGTCGTTGCAGGGGATTTAAATCTTCTAGAAGCAGTATCAAATTCTTGTATTTTTAAGCATATATAAAGTCGCTGGCACCAGACTTGCAAATTGGTATCGTTGGATGATAACAAGGGGGTCATTTGGTGTTACGATCTCTTCTTTTTGGAGGCTACAGTCTGCACCTTTTGGCGGCAGTAAGTTGTCAGGAGTTGGAGTTGTATTTCCTGCTTCATCTTCATATCTTCATGTTCCCCTCTTCGACCTTTTGGAACACGTTCCAGGATAACCTCCCATTGGATTTCATCTTCCGTGTATGTAATCCATCATCGAAATCGACGGATCTCTTGCCATATCTCCTCCCAGGTGGGCTTTGGCTTGTACCTCCTTAGTGGCATGGCTAGGGTTTAGGGTTGGGAGGAGAAAGATGTGTATGGAACTAATTGAAGGTGTAAAAAATTTGATTTGGGATTGCTGATTTTAATAATCAGCAAAGTGGTTTTGGACTGGGTGGTTCAGTATAGGAAATAATTTTTTTTTTTTGTGGAAGGGGAAGGCGGAAGCTAGGAAACCCTAGGATAAGACTAGTTTTACGCTAGCTCTAATACCAAATGAAACCAGACTTAACCCAAACCAAGACGCAAGACGCAAGACGCAATTTTATTAATGACTTAAATAAGGCTACATTGAAGACTCGAGAAGAAAGACAACAGGCAAAGCAAAGCGTAAAAACAAAGGATTATAAATGAAGAGTCAACAAAATAAGACAAAACGAGCTTGAGAAGGTGGGAGTCGGGAGAGGTAACGCTAGATCAGTGGCTGCGGTGAAGCCTGAGAGGTGTCGGGTGGTTGTGCAAGAAGGGGGACAGCAAACCAGCGATCATAAAGGAGTCAAACCGCAGCTGAGAGAAGCAAAAAACGTCGTCGCAAACTGGACCCAAAGAGACAGCATATGGCAACCTGCAGGAGGCAGTGAAGAGAGGTGTTCTGCTATGGCATAGTGGCGACACAATGCCTGTGGGGGCAGGGTAGATGTGGCCTGCTGAGGCAAGGTGGTGGCACAATGCCTGTAGGGACAGGGAGCAAAGAATGTGGCTTGGAAGGGCGGGGTGGCAGCATGATGCCTGCGGAGGCAGGGTGCAAGGATGGTGGTCGACGCCAACGATTGGAGGTAGGCTACAGCCTGCAAAGGAACTACAGGGAATAGCTGGAAGGAGCAGCTAGAGGCTATGGTCTGCAGGGAGGTGCTGCCTGGAGGAGCTGGAAGGGGCAGCAGACGGTGCGGCCTGCAGGGAAGTTGTAGGAAGGAAGCATGGTGGTTGCGGACTGCAGGGAAGCTATAGGAAGGAGGTTGCTGGTTGAAGCAGGGGGCAGTGGGGCTGGAGATTCATTCATAGTTGTAGTAGACCATTTTTCTCGTACCCTGTCATGGTTTTAGTAGACCAATTTTCAAAAATGACGCATTTCGCACCCTACCAACGCACACTGCACGCATCTCATATCGCGGGGTTATACTTCAGAGAGATTATAATGTTACATGGAATCCCCAAAACCATTACATCAAACAGGGACGTCAAATTTCTAAGTCACTTCTGGAGAACCTTATGGGTGAACTTAAACACCAAGCTTCAATTCAGTATCGCGACTCATTTAAAAACAGACGATTAGACCGAAATAGTGAGCAGGAGCCTGAGTAACCTACTCAGATGTTTTATGCGAAAGAATATAAAACAATGGGGTCTCTTTCTAGCTCAAGCTGCATTCGCCTAAAACAAATCCACAAGTCAGACAACAGGACACAATCCATTCGAGATTTGTCTACAGCCACAATCCACTCACACCAATTGACATGATTCCACTCCTGCCGACAACAGAGCTCAGCCAAGACGCTACAGAAAGGGTTCACGAGATCCAGCAAATACACGAAGAGGTTAACAACGAGATTACTAGAAAAAACAGAAAATATCAAACACAAGCTAATAAATCTAGGAAAAAGTAACATTCCTAGAAGGCGGCCTCGTTGGGATTCTGTTAAAAAAGGAACGATTCACATAGGAGCATTCAGATCAAAACCCAGAGCAAACGAACTTTTCAGAAGTCTATGAAAACTCAATGAAAATGCATACAAGATTGAATTACCAGAATACTACAACATTTCAATCACATTCAACATTGTAGATCTAACTCTACTCTTTGTGGATCTGGAAACTTCGACAAATGAGATTAAAAGTCTCCCAAACTCAGGAGAATGGCGCGGGGCTCGAGGAAGGATCACTGGTGCTTAATACAGGGGGGTTGTCGCGCCCTCCTTCCTCTTCCCACCTTTCCTTTTTCCCTCATTTGCATTTTTCTTTCCTTCTTTTCCTACTTTCTTTCCTAGGCCCTTTCTAATTTAAATCATTTCCTAAAATCTTAAATCCTGATTTTATTTTATTCTTCTTCCTTATTTTAAAACCCTTTCTTAAAATCTGAAAGATCATTTTATTCTCCCTTCTTATTTTAAGTGTTTCCTAAAATAGGTCAAGCATCTTTATAAATAGAAGGTAATGTGCTTTCTACATCTTAATTCAGGTTTTATCTAGGAGTTTTTTTCCCTTAAGGGTTGTATTATCCGACGACGAGGAAGGTGCTTCGGCTATAACCCCGTCCGAACTAGTGATTATCTCCATCGTTCCAACTCCATCACGCTCTACAATTGACAGTCACAGCTCCCGCCTTCTCTCAGCCCGCCCAAGGCTCTTCTTTGTCAGCAAGAGCCCACTGCACCTCCTCCTTCCTCTCACGCAGACCGCTAACTCCCACAACCTCCTCCAGCACCCCCGCTCTCTAACCCAGCTGCCCCCTCCTTCCGCCAGCAACCTCCTCCGTACAGCTTCTCTGCATGCCACAACCACCACTTCTCCATCCTACAGCTTCCCTGCAGGCCGCACCGTCCGCTGCCCCTTCCAGCTTCTCCCAGCAGCCCCTTCCTACAGACTGTTGCCTCCAACTACCCTTCCAGCTCTGCCCTGCATCTCCCCTGAAGACCATAGCCTACCGCAGATCCTCGACATCAGCCACCATCCTTGGCCCCTGCCCCCGCAGGCATCATGCCACCACCCTATCCCAGCAGAATATATTTTTTGCTCCCTGACCCTTAAAGGCATAGTGTCGCCACCCTGCCCCAGTAGGCCACATCTCCCCTGTCCCGTAGAAATTGTGCCGCCACACTACCTCCGGCAAGCCACCTTTCTTCCTTGCCTCCTGCAGACCACCATCCACTACCTCTTCGGGTCCAGCCTTCGACGATGCTTTCTGCATCTCTAGTTGTTGTTCGACGCCTCTACGATTGTTGTGTCCTGCTTCCACACCCACCCGACACCTCTCTGGCCTTCACTGTTGTTGTTGATCTAGTGCCACCTCTTCGGACTCCCTCCTCGTCAAGCTTGTTGCGTCTACTTTTGTTGACTCTTCATTTGTAATCCTTTATTTTTACGTTTTTGCTTTGTGTGTTGCCTTTCTTCCTTTTGAGCCTTCATTGTAACATTGTTCAAATCATTAATAAATATGTGTCTTGCGACGTGGTTTGGGATAACTCCAGTATCACTTGGATCATGACTTTGAAACCATATCAAGCAAAACGACTTGCATAAATTCCAGACCTCACTTGGAAGATTCTCCTCAGTATGTAGAGAAGAATAAGTTGATAAACGGTAATGTTTGAGTAATTTTCTCAATTAGATCTAGCCTCACAAAAAGAAATATAATTATATTCCCAAGAGAAAGATTCACAGCTACACAAATTAATTGCATAGATTTATAGAAACAATTAACCTCGCATTTATGGCACATATCAAACAAACACGAAAACCTGATTTCAAAATATTTTGGGAATTTTTAGCCTTGCTGCAATCAGAAAAAGCATTTGCTGGGCATTGTCACAGAGCAGTTTTGTTTCTCTAAAACAACTCTTAAATACAATGGCATGGTTAAAAGAACTTGGCCTCAGTTGAACCTTATACCCATGCTCGACTCCTCAATCTACAGTCACATGATATGCTTTCCTCTTTCAAGATGTGCACTGATTTCATAAAAGCTCAACTTTAATCAATACATCCCGTAAATACCATCAATGAAAGGCTCCCATTTTTTGTACGGGAAAAACAACCATAATAATAAATATGGTAATGGCTTCAAAGAGCATCAAAGACATTTAACAAGATGGAATAGCAGCATTACTGGTCTGAATCAAAAGTAATGGCTTCCCAATAGTGTTAGTTTTATGGAGCTCAAATTTCAATCCGCAGGAAGAAAGTACAACTTTTAAAACAGGAGATTTTGTAAAAATACTAATTTATATTAATTATCTACATAAGTGATTGCAAATTCCAAAATGTTATTGGCCTGAAACCACAAAAAAAAAAAAAAGTGCTTCCAGTTCCTTTAGCAAGACTTTGTTCCGAACATCTTCCTTAGACCGGAGAAGGGCTTGGTCTAGCGGAATTGTCCAATGCTATTCTCGTATATGATGCGCCAAATGGTAAATGAGTTCCATGGCTTCCCCTTTCTTTTGCCAAAGTCCCATCACCAATCAAGGAAGCATTGGTAGCATGCGTTAGGGAATTCCTCACTCTTCCAAGTGCAACCGAGACCCTAATTTCATAACGAAGGACACCAGCTTAATTTTGTTTAATTTAAAGAAAAAAATAATGGCTGCCTGCTGGTGTCATGGAGAAAAATCTGGTAGATTTTGTGGCAGTTTGGGCTATGAAAAGAGGGGAGATGGAGAGAGGAAAAGAAACTTGGAAGAGAAAAGAGACTTGTATAAACTAGAGAACTAAAATAAAAAGAGAGAAGGGCAGGAAAAGAGAGACAAAAGATAGCAAAAAAAACCAGCCATTCATCTTTGGCCTTAGTGAACAAGATAGATGCCTTGTAAAAAAAACGGTGACAGTGCAACTGTGATCGCGTCGCAGACAAATATTATAGTACATGAGGCAAGTTAGATGGTCCCAAACAATAAGAACATGAAAAACAACACATGGGTCTTTCAAAATCTCTCTTTCCGGTCTCTTAATAACCCAATGCGATAATTACCAAACTTCATAATGGGGGCATATTCCAAGCATGAATACGAATATCTAATTCAACAACTTGATGTCGAAGAATAAAATTTTATATGTAGCACTACATCATGATAGAGAAGTTCAAAGATAATAAGGAGGATATACATATGATTTTTATTGATTTAGAAAATGCTTACGATAAGGTTCCAAGAGATATCCTTTGGATAGTTCTTGATGAGAAGAAAGTGAGAAGAAAGGTGTTGATATAACTTATATTCAAGTCATTAAAGAAATGCATACAAGAGCTCTCACTTGTGTTCGAACAGGAGGACTGACCAAATATTTTCCTATTTCTGCTAGTTTACATCAGGGATCGGCTTTAAGCCCATATCTTTTTGCTATAGTTATGGATGGTCTTACTGGACACTTACAGGAGAATGTACCTTGGTGTATACATTTTGCTGATGATATCCTTCTCGTGAATAAGACGACAGAAAAAGCTACGGAAAAACTTGAGGTATGGAAGTTTACCATAGAGTCTAAATAGCTTCATTTGAGTAGAACTAAAACTAAATACATGGAATATAATATTAGTAGTAGTAGCTCTAGTGACAGGAATGTAACTATGGGTGATCAAATTATTAAAAGGTATAAATGCTTTTGATATTTCTGGTCTATTGTTCAAAATGATGGTGATATAGACGGGAATGTTATTAGTAGATTTCAAGTTGGTTGGTTGAACTGGAAAAATGCTTTGGGTCCTGGAAAAATGCTTTGGGTCTATTGTGTGATAGAAAAGTACCGCTTAGTCAGAAAGGAAAATTTTATAAGATGGTGGTGACATCTGCAATGCTATATGGCGTTGACTGTTGGCCTTAAAAAGAGAAGCAAAAAACAAAGTTACGCGTCGTCGAGATGAGAACGATTAGGTGGATGAGTGGCTTTACACATAGAGACAACATGAGAAATGAATATATCTGTGATAGGGTTGGTGTAGCTCTAGCGACAGACAAAATTAGAGAGAGCCGTTTTAGATGGCTTGGTCACATTAAATGTAGAACATCTGATGATCCGATTAGAAGAGTAGATGTTTTAGATTCTACTTATGTAAAGAAAGGCAGAGGTAGACCTAGGATAACTTGGGTATATTCTATAAAAATATGATCTTAATTTATTAGACTTAGATGAAAATATGACACTAAATAGGACGCAATGTAGAAAAATGATTCATGTAGCCGACCTCACTTAGTAGGATAAAGGTTTTGTTGTTGTTGTATTACTACATCAAAAAACTAGAGTTCCATGCAGAAAACAAGGGATAATAAAAAAGGCAACATTGAAACTATGTGAGCAACAACATACTCAAAACCAATTCATACATATGGCACCAAAAGTTGAATAACAAGCTCATAAAGGGCTGAGCAAGATTATTTTTCAAAAATTGTGTTTGAATTTGAAAATAATTTTTGTGAGTACTTGCATTTTTAAAAAGTAGAGAAAGATTACATTTTCAAACATTGGAATTGAGCCCAAAACTCAATAATTGGTGCACAAAAATATTTATTCTTTGGAGAGTTCACGAGAAGAAAGTTATTGACATGACTTATATTCAAGTCATTAAAGATATGTATACTAGAGTTGTTACTCGTGTTCAAACTGAAGGAGGATTGACAAAATATTTTCCTATTTCTATTGGATTACATCAGAGATCGGCTTTAAGCCCATATCTTTTTGCTTTAGTTATGGATGGTCTTAGTGAACATCTACAGGAGGATGTACCTTGGTGTATGCATTTCCTTTCTTCTACAAATCGACACTTAGTGGGATAAAGGTTTTGTTGTTGTTGTATTACTACATCAAAAAACTAGAGTTCCATGCAGAAAACAAGGGATAATAAAAAAGGCAACATTGAAACTATGTGAGCAACAACATACTCAAAACCAATTCATACATATGGCACCAAAAGTTGAATAACAAGCTCATAAAGGGCTGAGGAAGATTATTTTTTCAAAAATTGTGTTTGAATTTAACAATAATTTTTGTGAGTACTTTCATTTTTAAAAAGTAGAGAAAGATTACTTTTTCAAACATTAGAACTGAGCCCAAAACTCAATAATTGGTGCACAAAAATATAGACATTTGGAGATCACCCGCATTAATTACTCCAAAAAAAATATGTTTATATATATATATATATATAATGTGTGTATTTTTACAATAAAAAGACTGGACAGAGAATGAGTCCAACGCAAAAATAAAGTGCATAAGATTTGATCATAAAGAATATGAAGGAAAAGAATTAAAAAATTTTGCATAGTTAGTAGAAAAGGTATGAACAGGATAATTCTCCAAATACCACCACCACAACAACAACAACAATAAAGCCTTAATCCCACTACGTGGGATCGGCTACATGAATCCTTTTTCTCCATTGCGTCCTATTTAGTGTCATATTTTTATTTAGTTCTAGTAAGTTAAGATCATTTTTAATACAATAAGCCCAAGTCATCTTAGGTCTACCTCTGCCTTTTTTAACACAAGTCGAATCTAAAATATCTACTCTCCTAATCGGATCATCAGATGGTCGACGTTTAATGTGACCAAACCATCTAAGACGACTTTCTCTAATTTTGTCCGTCACAGGAGCTACACCAACCCTATCACGAATATATTCATTTCACATTTTGTCTCTAAGTGTAAAGCCACTCATCCACCTAATCATTCTCATCTCGGCAACACT
>NW_018164592.1:240030-240823 GCF_001263595.1 Phalaenopsis equestris
AAATTTTGCCCCAAATTGGCTATGCCTCCAAATTTCACCAAATTGATAGTCTTAGCCCCAAAATTTCCACTCCATTCCTTAATAAAAAATCTTTATAACATCTCTCTTGATCATTTGGACCATTAAATTTAGCCAAAATTTAAGCCCATCTTAACCTAAACCCAAACCTAGCCCAACATGTCCAAAATTACCAAAAATCCAAAATCCTTCAAATTGGCCCTCCAATTGAACTCAAAATTCTTTCAATCCTTCACAAAAAATGTTCATTACAAAAATCTATATTAAATTCATCAATTAATTGGGCCAATTAACATGGCTAGCCTAGCCCAAACCCAAGTTTTGGTCACTTACACCCACGTGGGCCCCTTCACCAAAATTAACCTAACATAGCCAAATTGCCCAACCAAGGACCACCATAGCCAGATTTTGAACCTTATTGACCAGGATAAACCCCATGGAACCACCCAGTTCAAGCCATGTACCAAGGGATCTGTAAATTAAAGGATTTGATTCAATATAGCCAAGGATATTTTTGTCAAAACTAAACACCAACCCATTTAATTGTTGTGACATATTCCCTTAGCTCACCTGACCTCTTAGCCACCTCCCCTTGCCTGGTTGGCTGGCGTAGTGGCCGAAAAATGTCCAAACTGAGAACCACCCCCATGAAATCAAATCTAATTCAAAACTAGAGGCCACCTCATCCAAATTAAATCCTAGAGCCTCTCTGTACTCCACCTAAGCAAGCATTTTCACCCCCCCCCCCAATTGGCCATGACAGCCACCCTAAAGC
>NW_018164592.1:240923-244511 GCF_001263595.1 Phalaenopsis equestris
CCATGTAGACCTCCATAATTCAAGTTTTTCCTGAGATACAAACTGAATACATGGAATGTAATTTTAGTAGTAATAGCTCTAGTGACAGAAGTGTGACTTTGGGTGACATAACACAGTTGTTTGACCACCAAAATATTTTTGTTCAACCTCCTTACCACCAAAATATTTCATAGGTTTCGCCTCCTACCTCCTTACCATCAAAATATATTTGTTCAACTCCACCATCTACAATAGAGAAACCTATCAGTGGAGGAGTTAACAGAGTTGTTTGACCAGTTGTAGATGAAATGTAAGTTGATCAAGCTAGAAGAACATAACATAGTCCGTTATCTAGGAGGTCTAAAGTCTGCTATCAGCAACGTTGTGCAGCTGCAGACTTATTAATCAATGGAATGTCAAGACCTTAATCGTGAAGGTGGACAAACGTCAGAGATAAGGCAAGCAACCACCATCAGTCAGACAGCCACCCACAGTTGGAGACACCAGCAAGAGCATGCGTCAAGGACTTGAGAAAACTGGTTAGGATAAGAACAGAGCCACTCCGAGTGAGAAGAAGCCTAATAAGAGTAACACGCCTATTACAATTCATGGACCAAAATGTTTTAGAAGTCATAAATTTGTGCACGACGTTTCCAATTGCCCTAAAAGTCAAGTTGTCTTTTATCAAGCAAGGCGCAATGAAGAAGGTTAGCGACGAGGAGAAGACAATTGAGGAATAGAGTGAAGCGTATCATCTTCCACTGGATGAGTGCAAGATGCTTGCGGTATAAACTAAAGATACAAGGGATCTGCAGTGGCTTCACCACAATATACTCTACACCAATTACAATATGAACAAGAAGATATGCAGTCTCATCATCAATGGAGAGAGCGGCAAAAACATTGCATCCCCGCAACTTATGGAGAAATTAGGCATCGTGACTCAGAGGCATTCTCACTCATATTCTCTGACGTCGCTAACGAAAGAGAACCAGGTCAAGATTGACCAGAGGAGTCTAATAGAGTTTTCAATTGGGAGCCAACTATAAGATCCGTTGTGATGTGACATGATACCCATGAACACCTGATACCTTTTGTTGGTGAGACCGTGGTCATTTGGTCATGGGACTCAGCATGATGGATTTAGAAATATCTACTCTTTCACCAAGGAAGAGAAATGCATCGTCCTTCTCCCTTTTGTGGAACCCGAGATCACAGGTACCCTTACTAGCAGAGCAGCGTTGCTGGGACAAAATCTTGGTGACGACAGAGGATGATAGGACCTAAACATTGATTCTAGACTTGGGACAGTCACGATAGAGAACATTTCAAGACATCACAATCAATGACTTAACTCCATGGCCACCACCAATCGAGGAGGTCCATGTTACCCTCACTTCAGATCAGATTGATCCAACCATAGGCTATTTTGGGATGTTTTAGTAGTATAGACATGACACAGACCCAAATCAGATCATTATTGAGCTCTCATAATATTGAAACGATATGGATGTTTGCTCGCAAGTGGAAGCAAATCCTAATGTGCTTTAAAAGGTGATGCAATCGCCAGCAGAATCTGGGTGCTTCTTAGACCACAATAGTAGACCCAGCAACCCCGGGAGACTGCATTGCTTATACTACGTCCAATATAGCAGACTCGACATTGTGCTACAAGAATCCAGAATCTTTGATAAATGAAGTCAGAGCTCCCCAAACCTCTGAAGATTGATGTGGGAGTTGGGGGCCTCAACCAGCCTAATCGGTTCAGGAAGGAGGCGAAACAGAACAAGAAACTGCTTAAGATAGGAGATATCGCCCAAGTGAAGGGGTTTACCCCTCCTAGTTATCCTTTCTTATTTATATGTTATTTTTTTGTGTTAGGGTTTGCTTTTTGTTGAAATATGACAGAAGATGCTTCGGCTATAGCTCATCTCATAGTGGTGTGTATCCTTCCCCTTTTCCAAGCTTGCAAAACCCTTCTATGCACCCCCATTCTCGCTTAGTTCTCTGTCGTCATCCCCACACCCTTCTATACAGCTGCCAATCTTCCCAACCTAACGCTACTAATGTCCTGAAACCCCATCACCTGCTGCACTCAGACGCCTTCCCCTCCTGCCTTCCCCAAAGTCGTTGCACCATTCCCTACCCTGCCTACTACTTCGGCAATAACCCAACCTGCAGCGATGCTTGCAACGGCTAACCTAATCCTTCATCCTTTTTTATCCACAACAATTCTGGCCCCTACCCATACAACCATCACAAACCTACCTATCCTCATCCAACCGACACCCACATCTCCTAAGTCCTCTCAACACTACCCATCAGCCCCCTGTCTCACCCTAGCCAAAGAATCATGTTGGGTTGTATTGTTTTTCTTATTTTGAGTCTTGATTCTATCCCCGTTGTTTTGGCATAATAAAATATGCTTTCCTATCGGACTGTTGGTTAACTCCGGTACCAAAAAAATACTTTATGCTTCAATATTTCATTTATTGTGCACACCATGATGTGCACTATCACATAGCATGAAAGTTATGATAATAACGAGAAAAACTTCTGTAGAAATTTGGACAGCAATAATAGATAAAATTAAAACGTTACTAAAACAAAATAGTACAATCCCAAATACAAAAAAAGATGAACACCTACAATTTGAGAGTTAGGCGATCTCTCCCAACCGTAATTCCTATTACTCGGAGACAATAATCACATAACCTAACCCTAAACATATTAAATCTGATTTATACCCCCATAAAAATAAGTAACAATCCACTAAATTAGCCTTTTAGCCTTGTGCCTAACATAAGTCTTCAAATTATTTGACAAACTCGGCGTTGACTCAATGAAATACAAAGCAGGCGGCATTGTAGGAAGGCTCACGGAGAGAATTTTTACTTCTTGAAATGTTAACAATTCATTAATATTTGGCAAGAGTGGCATGAAATTAAAGAGCTTTAACATAGGTGGTGATAAACATACCTCAATATAATAAACTATATACTCACCATAGATATACTATTATAATACATTTACGAAAGATAGAAACATTATGATACCGGAGGAAAAAGACCAAAAACACCAAGAAAGAACATAATTATTATTATTGAATTGAAAAGAATACAAACGAGACTCTTGCAACATGAAATAAATGACAACATACAAACAGAAAGGACAAGATAATGCTGTCAAAATATAAGATAGAAAGCAACTGAAAATACATAAATGGTCATATAGGAAACGGGTACAAGGGTGGTGGCCTGAAATGGGTTGGCGACTGCTGGAGGGTGGCAGGAGGGAGCTGCGGTGGCCTAGGGCAGCAGTAGACGGTGGCGAGGTCTGGACAGTAGGGCAATAATGCAACATGGAGAGGCGTCAGGGGCTGAACAGCAGACAAGCGTCGATGGTTGGACAACAGCAGGGACAGGCCAGGTAGGGGTTGTCGGCAACAGGGGCTGTCGGTGGCAGGGGCTGTCGGTAGGGCTGTTAATTTGGCTCGTTGTTCGTGAACAGCTCGTGTTCGGCTCGTTAAGCAGCTCGCGTTTGGCTCATTCGTTAAGCCTAACGAGTCAAACACGAACAAATTTTTAAGCTCGAAATGCAAACGCGCCG
>NW_018164592.1:245576-263266 GCF_001263595.1 Phalaenopsis equestris
AAATCACCAGGAAAGGATAGGGATTCAATAAGGGAGACTGCGGTCACTGAAGAAACTATAGTAACACATCCACGGTACTATAGTTGCTATAGTACCACGGGAGAAAAGCTCTTGCGTCGCATTATCAACCACAAAAGTAAATTATGTTCAAATTACTAAGAGTCTGTTTGGTGCGGCGGTGTGGCACTGCACCGCAGTTTTGTCTGTTTGGGTAAATTGTGTTTTGGCAGTTTTTTCTGCCGCTAAAATCTACATTTTCCCACCGCTCTTAACTAGGTGTGGTAGCAGTTTTCTAGCTGCGGTCTAAATTTTTCAGGAAAAAAAAATTCTAACAGTCATCACAGCTTTTTGAATATCATATTATTCTTCAGCACTTTACAGATGTTTTTTAATAAGCTACAGTTGCCCCAAACAGACTCTAAGATTAATAAACAAAAATGAACAAGCAAATAAAACTTCTTCACAAAGTCATCATATTATTCTTCAGCACTTTACAGGTGTTTTTTAATAAGCTACAGCTGCCCCAAACAGACTCTAAGATTAATAAAGAAAAATGAACAAGCAAATAAAACTTCTTCACAAAGTTGGGTAAAAATAGGAGATTGTGTTTTTTTAATGTTGGTAAAAAGGCAGTACACATCACTAAAAATGTGGTATCTCATTTGCGGACAGTTACAATTAATGCACGACATAAAATCGATAATGAGACTCTGCTGCTAAAAGACTACTTGCTTTCCAAAGAACTTCTATGTTAAATAAAATTGGTGGGGGAAGCCTCATTAGAATGCCACCAAAATGGATCCACAATGGATATGTACTATCTGAATGACCACCTGATGCTTCCTGACATGTATGCCCACCAATACGGCTGTTGAGTTTAACTGAATCCATTGCACCTTACATAATCATCGAAGAAAACTAAATGCCACAACTAACAAGAAGAATGAAATTTCAAGTAAAGTGCAACTAAAAACAATAACAAGGCAAAAAAAATTGCCTAGTTTTAATAGAAGCACAGGCCTATGGGCTCATGTCATGGCAGATCAACAGAAGGAAACACACCCAATTGTCTGAAATGTGGATCAAAGAGTTTAGCAGGAAGTTCAAAAAAAAAAAGAATTTTTTTCCGGAGTACCTCAAGTGGATGAAGACTTTGAAATCCATTTTCACTATGGTGAAATCCAAACCTATCTAAGAAATTCCAATAACCTTCTCGGAGCCTATTTGGTGTGGTAACTCTTAATTCCAACCCAACCGCTCCATCAGTTTTGTTAACTTCGATAACTGAAACTGGTTGAATCTCCTGAAATAGACAATGAATAGCGACAGGGTGACAACAAAAGAAGAAATATCAAAGAATTTCATCAATTACATGTGATCAAAATTTTCAAATTTCAAGGGATATGTAGTTTCCTCAAATCATTTGGGTTTTACAGGGTTTTACAGTACTGTACCAGAAAGAAATCTGGAAAATATTATCATTTCATTTAATTAATTAGTGATTTCTTAGAAGTACGGCTATGTAAATATCTTAAGTGGGAATTTACCCGACAATATGTACAAGATGCAATGGAGATCTTCTCTTTTCCTGTTTCACATTTAATCTGCAAGATATGAACAGATTATTAGAGAATTGCAGCAATTGAAATAAAATTAGATAGCGGAGAGAACAGTTTAATTCTATGCAGGATATAAATTGATGAATGCACGGTATTTATCTCCAGTACAAAGCAGGTAGACATTCCAACAAAACTAAAGGACATATCTGCTCAGTCATTTATTATCTTTAATCAGGTATTCAACCGAAAGGCGGGCATGAGACAATTGTTCTCCCGAACAAAATCAGGAACTTTATAAAATGTGTGAAAGAACATGATGCTGAACTAGGATGTTTGGCCACACTTGAATTTTTACTTAACATTATCAGTGTTCAATAGATGTTCTAACTTTCTAATATAAAATATTAAAAGCATTGTAATGGGTTGTTTTCCCAAACAAAATCAGGAATTTTATAAAATGTGTGAAAGAACATGATGATGAGCTAGGATGTTTGTCCACACTTAAATTTTTACTTAACATTATCGCTGCTCCATAGAAGTTATAACTTTCAAATATAAAATACTATATGCATTGCAATGGGACTCTCTTCATTCTCCACATCATTCACCAATCAATAAATAGAGCACATTATGCTAATTATACTTCAATTGAGTTGATCACAAAAATTAGTTTTGATCTCAAGGCAGCCGAAACTAGTAGTGCATCATATTGAATATGACCAAATGAAGATGACATATCTACATGTCAACCTGTGACCAATGTATCAACATATTGAATATGACCAAATGAAGATAACATATCTACATGTCAACCTGTGACCAATGTATCAAACACTGATATGACATGGTTGCCAATCTTGTAAAAGATTATGTTGCTATCTTACAAAACTGATTTTGTTCTCAGCATGAAAATAAATTACACCTTCAACATAAGCTCCAGTATATAGAAAACATAACTCTAGCCCGATTATGCCATCACTTACACGCGAAATTGAAGTCACCGTTCTCAAAACATCAAAAATGAGAAAGGGCAGAATATTGTAAAAAGCCTACAAGTCCTAGAATTTCAAGTCGAGGTGAAGCGGGGCAAAACCCCGTCTAGGAGAAAGGAGAAGATTTCCGCCGCGTAAGACTCGGTTGCTGGGATTTTTCAGTCTACCGGTTACCGCCTGCCCTTTTGAGCCCTATTTACCTATGATTTGTATCTAAGATTTGATTTATATCCTAGTATAAATATGATGTTTAGGGCCTGATTTGAGAACTTTGGTGTGCTTTTATAACGTTAAGGATTTGTTTTCTCTCTACTTCTCCTAGTTGAAGCGCTATAGCATTTTATCTTTTTCAAATGGTAAACTGAAGAGGACAGGTAATGGAACATTTTGATGTCCGTACAGCACTACCCTAGCCACCAGCCGCACCTCTCCATGCCAATTTTCTGTCGAACAGCAATCAGAACTAGTCTTTCTACCTCAATCCATGCGGCCCCCTCATCTTTGACTTCAGAACCATTCACCAAACATCCTGAATATTTATTTTGATCCGCATATACATTCTAGGAACCTTAGAAATATCATCTGATATCAGGGCCAAATTCAAACCCTAACCCTATATCTATTCATAGATCGAAAATTTACTTTAAAATTAAATCAAAAACAACCTAATCCTTCTAACGTACTGTCAAGGAGAAATTCTCAAAGAGTTTAAGACCATACCATATAGAAGATATGCAAAGAAAAACCTCCAATTGCAAAAAAATTTCGCAAATTTCGAAATAATGCAACAAAGAGAAGTCCCCCATAGAAACAATGGCGCAAATTGGATGGGGAAGATAGAAAAGAAAATACTACTTTCACCAAGAAGTCTCAAATGAAGAAAAGCTACCGAAACGTCAATCGGAAAGTGTGACTTTAGAGTGAAGGATGATTTGTCATATTTTGATGGTCATATGAAACCAGATTTGTTTATTAAGTGACAACAAACTGTGAAATGGGTTTTTTGTGTGTAAGAACGTTCCACCTGATAAAAATCGTGAGGTTAGTTACAATCAAGTTAAAGAGAATATAAAATGCATGCATCAATGAGCGGGAAAAAGCAAGATCAAAACATAACCCAAGATGAAGAAAAAGATGCATCACAAATACTTTTTCGCATATTATAGACATAATACGTTCTTGAAACTTCACCGTTTACAACAAAAGAACCTCGCAATAGAAAAGTACACTTTGATTCAACAATTCATGTTGAAATGCGAGTTAGTGGCGTCAGATGAGAATTCTATAATCCAGTATCTTAGACGATTAAGACCATCTATTGACAATGTGAACCTCAAGGTCCTAGATTTGTAATAGCCAAAATAAGCTAAAGGGTAGACACCCCTTATTGGTAGAATTTTTAATCCTCTTTTCAATTGGACCTCAAGCATTAAACTAAGCCAAAACAAGAGAGTTAATGCATTGAGCCCACGTCACTTGTCAATCAATACCATGCAATCAAAGACAATTAACTTTCAAGTGTTTAATGATGCATATGCCACTAACAATAATTTCTAGAAGATTTGATTTTGTTGCCAGTATAGATTGTATGAGCAAATACCATAGATCATATGACTACTAAATCTATCATAACATATTATAGATTCCTGTGAGTTTACTCAAGAAAAGCATTTTGCAAGATGTCACAACGGTGGAATGACAAAGCATTTAGGAAGAAAAAGTGAGAGAAAAAAGACTTTGTATGTGGTATGTCACACAGTTAAGACCAAAGAGATAAACATGGGTTCATACACTCCTTTTAACAAGAGGCGCCTTGGATGAATGTGAGTCTGAACTTATTGTAACCCTTCCACGAACCCAACGAATGAAGGATTTTATTATGGGGTAAAAGACCACTTCTCCAATCTGTCACACTTTATACATTGCAACAATATGAAAGACGATTCACACATTATAGACCAACACATTAGTGTGATAGTCCACCTTCATGGTGTGTCCAAGGCCATCACTTCAAACAGAAATGTAAAATTTATGAGTCATTTTTCGCAGACTTTATGACGTACGTTAAATACAATACTCAAGTAATGAACCATTATTTGGGAAATCTCAAGTGATTTGTAGGAAATATCAAGTAGTGGGATATGATTCTTTCTTAAATTGAGTTTATCTATAATAGATCCAATACTCAATCAACATATCAAAATCCCTTGAAGATTGTGTAAGGGTCAAAATTCTCACCACATTGGAGTTAGTTCTTACACTTTTAATCATTGATATAGAAGCCAAACTAAGAGAGATTTAGACGATGCATAAGCAAGTAAGTGAAGCAATTACCAAGCAAAATATCAAATTTCAGAAGAAAGCTAATAAGCCCAAAAAAGCTATGATATTCAAAAAATGTCACACGGCGAGGATCAAATTGAATAATAAGAGATTTCCTAAAAGGTCATTTGGAAAACTTAAGCTCATAGTTGATGATCTATTTAGAATTATCAAAAGAATAAATGACAATGTTTATAAAATTGATTTGCTAGAAGACTAAAATAATTATATTACCTTCAATGTTATTAACTTGTCTCTGTACTACAAGAACCTGTAATCTTCCATATAAGAAGGCAAAGCCTCCCCTACCCAGTGAGATTGACGCTAAAGTGATACCCCGTCTAAGCGAGATGGGAGTAGGATGGGATTTCCACCTCATGAGATCCAGTAGAAGGATATTTACTACTGGTTACTACCAACATCTGGGCCTCTATTCTACTTATTTTGATTTATAATTAGGGTTTAATTTTTATCTTAGTATAAAAATAACTTTGCGTTGGTTTTATAACATTAGAAATTTATTTTCTCTAAATTTATTTTATTCACAGAGTAAATATTTTCCTTTAAGTGTGAAGCCAGATTAAGAAAAAGCAGATATTGGAACCTTCAAACATATATACATTACTGTCAGCGACCGCGCCCTTCCTTGCTACATTTACTTTTGGAGAATAGTTAAAACCTATTTTTTCTGCCCTAATCCTTGTGGCTCCCTTACTTTTCACCTCTAGATCATTCGGCTAACATCCTTACCCTTCCTTTCAATCCGCACACACCTTCTAGAAACCCTAGAACGATATTAAGAGGAGAAGATGCCGAATCACCTTCTCTTTATTGTGTATAACTGCTATTACAAAAGTTGATTGGGTCAGTTTGAAACTCCGATTTTAGTGGTCCCTAGGTACACACTCTCATGTTCAAAACTGTTGAAAGTAAGCTTTGGGGTGAAAAGAGAGTTAATTTCATCATTCACAAGTAGGGTACATATATAGGGAAACCAATCCCCCTTAATCTACAAAATTACTAAATATATCTACCCTAAATTAGGAAAAGAAATAATCCTCAAATAAAAATAAAACAACAAAAGAAGAAACTAAACTAATCAAGAGTTTCTTAAGTTAATCCCAATCAAATCTTCCCTCTTTTGGAAGCTAGTGGTCGACCCACATATGGAGAGAGAAGGAAAACTGGATCTCAAATTTCCACACTCCCTCTCAAGCTGGATCGCAGACGTTATAGAGAACAAACTTGATATTGAACTCTAAGAAGGTGCTTAAAGGAGGGGATTTGGTGAAGACATCAGCAACTTATTGATGTGTCGGTATGAAGCTTAGTTGTATAATTCCCACATCAACCTTTTTAAAGATGAAATGTCTATTTCCTTCAATTTGCTTGATCCTGTCATGCCGCACATGATTCTTAGCAATACTAATAGTTGTATGACTATCACAAAACATTTGTCTAGGCCTATTGGAAGTACAACCCATTTCCCATAATAATTTCTAAATCCATATCCCATCATAGATTCCCAAGACATGTCTTATACTTTGATTCTATGCTGCTTTTAAAAAAAACTTATTTTTCACTTCTCTATGTCAAAATTTTCTCATAAATAAGAGCAGTAACCTATGATTGACCTTTTATCAATGAGTTCCCATCACAAATAATATCGATGTAGACTTCAACCACTCTGTTTTTTATTTTCTTAAACATTAATCAATAACCAGAAGTTTTCTTAATAAACCTCATAATCCTATACATAATCTCCAAAAATTTTTCAATTGGGTTGTTCATGTGTTGGCTAACAATAATGATAGAGTATGTAATATCTGGCCTGATATGTAATAGCTAGATGATCTTTGATATCAACCTTTGGTAACTTCCGTTATCCACAAGTATATTTTCTCCTCCCCTGTCAGAATTCTTGTTGGGTTTCAGTGAAGAATTAGCAAGTTTACATCCAATCATCAATGTCTCCTTTGGCAAATCTAGGAAGCATTTCCTTTGTGATATAATAATATCTTTCTTGGAACTTACTACCTCCATACCTAGAAAATATCATATGTTTTAGATCATTGATTCCAAATATAAAGAACATACAAATAAGTTCGACATCATATGAGACAATTTTTTATGTAAAACTTTTCAGTAGAAATTTTCATGCAGGAATAGTAATTTGGGCATCCTAAGGTTATTGTTTTCTCAACATGTCATTCTGGTGATCAAAATTGCATTCAGTAAGTTACATGATCTTCAAAATCACATATGAGAGGCATGCAAACCAGTTTGGCTGTCACCAAACATCGTTTTACGTAAAATTTTACACTTAAGATTTTCATGCATGAAAAATTATCCTATGTAAAAAAATTTTTACGAATAAATTTTTTTCAAAACAGACTTCACCAATAGGTTTGAATCATCAAAATCTTTCAAATGAGTCCCTCCACGCCCAAATCAAACAATGTTTTTTGGCTCAACCCAGAAGACTCTCCCTCCTCCCTCCTCCCTCTACAGTGATTCTCTGGTCGGCTTCACCTCCATCCGAAGGTGCTCCGTGTTCAACCTGTTGCTTCGATGAGTGCTCTCTTTTCCTTTATTTTATTTTATTTTATTTTTCCTAAGAAAAACAACCTAATGAGCTAAATAGGTTATGCTTAGTTTGGGCCAGACCTAAGTTAACCCGAATCCAACCCAAGACTAGCCTAAGCCCAACTCAAGTCTAACCAAAGTTGAAAACAGGTCCAACTCAGGCCCAACTAGAGACTAATCGAGATCCAAACCCGAGTCCAACCAAGCCCAACCCCAGCCCATGTCTAGCCTAACCCAAGCCTAATCCTACCCATGGCTAGCCTAACCCAAGCCCAATCATAGCCTAACTTAGCTTCACTCTATGTTTCAATTGTAAGCAATGAAACTTCTATTTTATGCATGTCATTTTTTACGTAAATCATTCTCCATGAGCCATTGGTATTTCTTTTTATACGTCAAAAACGAAAAAGATAATAAAAAGTGGAGGAGAACCTCTTATAAGTAGGTACTGCTTTTGAATATTTTAACATAACATGTCATTTACAAGTCTATTTAGTTCATAATCTTTAAGTGATATAAAATAATTTAAAATTAATTTTAAATACAATTTAAATAATTTAAATAACTTTTAAACATTCAAAATAATTTGAAACCAATTTTAAAATATTTTTAAACAATTTAAAAATAATTTAAAAGTAATTGAAGGAAGTTAAAATTAAATTAAAATTCTTTATAAACAATTTAAAAATAGTTTAAAATACTTTTAAAAACAATTTAAAATTAACAATAATAATAACTTAGAGTATTGAAAACCCATTTAAACCCGATTCAAATAATTTAAAATCTTTAAAAATAATCTAAAAATAGATTAAAAGCTTTAACCAAAAACTTCAAACACCTTAAACACCTAAAATCAAACACTTCAAACACCTAAAATCAAACAATTCAAACACCTAAACCAAATAATTTAAACACTTAAAACTAAAAATCTTAAACGCTTAAATCAAACTAATTTAATTACTTAAACTTAAAAATGAAATAAAATATTAAAACATTTAAATCAAATAGGATAACATTAACACTTAAGCTAAAAATAATTTAACTCGAATACTCAAATAAAAAAATCAGGATCCCTTAAATACTTAAATCAAATAATATATTAAAATTTAAAAAAAAAACAACTTAAACTACCAAAATAAAGCTTTTAAAACTTAAGTCACTTAAAACCTTCTAAACCTAAAATAAATTAAATTACAAAAGTTTGCAAATAACACTAGAAACTTCACAAAGAACAATAAACCAAACAATAGAGATCAAAGCTAGGAGGGCAAAATGAAATGAAGAACATTTGGGATAGAAAACCAAATGCAAACCTTAAGCTAGAAGAATCCTGACTTTCACAAATTACCGACAAACCAAAAAAAAAAGGCAAATCATAACTTGGAAGAAACCTGATTTTCACGATGACTGACAAACTAAAAAACAAAACAAATCATGAAACAATTATCATACCCCAAAACCAAATTAAAATGCACCGACTCTAAATCATGCAAATTAAATCTAGGTAGATCAACTTTGAAACCCTGGGTTAGCCTTATAAACAAAACTGAGGATCACACACAACCTAGAGTAGTCAAGTCTAAAAGTTTAGGTTAATTTACTAGATACGCATTACTAGGACCAAGAAGAAGTCATAAAACAAACAATCACACCCTCTTGGATTATGTAGGTGTCTTAGGATGGAGTAATCCATGGTTACTGACGAAGGCACCTCAAATCATCAAATATGAAGAATATATACATTCATCATCATTATGGTAATAATGAAAACCTTTAACTATCTAGTTGATTAATAATATGAAGATCATAATGCACCCGGGACGATGGAAAACCATGGTCATCTTGACCGTGAGCAAGTTGGTCCACTGATTTAGCCTCCTTGAGAGTTTAGGTTTAATTTAGGGTTTCTCCATGATTATTGAAGGCAACTCAAACCACTGAATAGAAAGAAAGTCTACATTCTTCATCGCTATGGTAACAATGGAAACATCTATCTATTTGGTTGGTTAAAAATCTAAGGATCATAATGCACCCAGGATAATAATAAGTCATAGGCATCTTGATCGGGGTCGTTATTTCAAATGTTTAAGTTTACCCATTTATCTAATCTCCCTGAAAGTTTAGGTATATTTTAGGATTAGGGCATGACCTCCATCGAAAAATCCCTCTAGCCTATTCTTCCCCTAGTCTAAAGTAAATTTTAAACTTCAAAACCAAATTTCTAATTCAAACTTTCAATTTTAAAGCTACAAATCCAAACCAAACCTCAGATCCAAACCTTTTATTTCAAAGCTCAAATCTAAACCTTCAATTTCAAACCTCAGGTCCAAAGCTCTCTGAAACCCTAAACTCTTCAAAGCCACCATCAAAACTCCAAAACTCAAAAACCTTCAAAACAGTCAAAATCTTTTTCAAGATTAAAAAAAAAAAATTAAAACGCTTTAAAAACTTTAAACAAAAACAAAACTTTAAAACTCTAAAGAAAAATACTAAAAGGTTTTAAAATCATCTTTAAACTTTCAAAATACTTCTAAACAATTTAAAACTACAAAATACCTTAAGGGGGTGTTTGGTACCACACTTTTAACGGGATTTAGCCATGGATTTAACCTAAATCCAACCAAACTCCAAAAAAAGAAAAAGCGAAATCCACCTCTCCTTTAAATCAAATTCTCTCATGATCCGTATGTTGTGTAACATAAATTCAGAGATATCAAATCTGACTGCGAGACGGATTAAAAGGATTTAATTCCTCATTGCTCACGTGCTCCATCTCCTTTGCGAGCAAGCAGGATTTCACGTTTTTTTTCTACTTTTTTTTTTTTGGATTTCGTGGACTTGATAAATCCTATTTAACATAAATTTGCAATGCAGCCAGACACTGTCTAAGACTTTGAAGCTTAAACTTTTAAAACACAGAAACTTTTCAAATCTAAGAACTTAAAACATTTCAAAGAAACTTCAACAAACTATAATAAATTTCAACCAAATTTAACCAAACATTAACAAAACTTTCTCAATAATTAACAATTTTAATAAATTTTAACCAATTTTAACTAACTCTAACAAACTTTAACAATCTCAACAAACTTTAAAAAACTACAACCAATTTTAACAAACTAAATAAATAACTTCAACAAACATTAAACCATTTAAAAAAATGAACTTTTAATAACCTTAAAACAAATTTAACATTTTAAAAATAAACCATTGACAATCTTAAGTAACATTTAAATAATCTTCAACTAAATTTACAAAAGTAAGAATAATATGAATTTCAAATAAATTTTAAGAACTTAAATAACTTAAAACAAACCTTAACCAGTCAATTCAAATCAACTTGAATCTAACATTCAAAAAAAATTAAATCACACCAACTCATGTTCTCAGCTCAAGTGAATCAACCCAAATCAAATTCATTTCCAATCTGATACGCTCTAACCTCAAAATCCGCTTTAGTAAATGGTAGGGCAAACACAATATCTCTAGTAAATCAAATAATTCAACAAAAATAGAAAGATAAACACTTACAATTCGATGCTAGGCGATCTCTCCCATTTCCTACAATTCAAGAGGAAAGCAATCTCTCCAAAACCCTAGACCTAAAACTTACAACTCAATTTCATTCATCCCCTAACCCTAAACAGAAAAAACAGATTTATATCCAACAAAAATAAAAATAAAAAACTAAATTCCTTAGGCGTACAAAAGACAAATTTGCCCTTAGGCTAGGCGTCCATGTAACAATACTCCCCCAAAAAACACTTTCCTCAAGGTGGGAAAAAGTGAGAATGTTCCTCCTCCCCCAAAGCTGTCTCTATTTCTTCATTCCCTACCTCATTGTCATGCACTATGAGACCTTATAATTTTCATTCCTCACAATGGTGTCCTAGGTCAAACTTCTCATCACAAAAAAAAACATAAGCCATTGGCCGCTTCTGTCTCTTAAGACGCTTGAGTGTTGCTCTCGATCATGGTCCATACATAAGCCATTGGCTCGCTTCTGTCTCTATAAGACGCTTGAGTGTTGCTCTCGATCATGGTCCATTATTGATATCCAGTGCAGCTTCCCTCCGAACTTCTACCGTTTGAACTTTTAGTAACGTCGTGGTTGTAGCAGTTCGATGTGTCGTTTCATCTGTGTTGCTCCTGCTAGCCTTCTTCATCTGATTCTTGTCCTCCACCATCTGAACTAGCTACATTGTCTCCCTAAATCCTCGTCATCTCAGTCGTAGTTATGCACATATGTTAGACTTTAGGTCCTTCATAAAATCTTCATTCAATCCTACTTCAAAAATCTCTCTCAGTTAGGTATATCAAAACGGCTGATTGTTCGCGAAAAGTTCGTGTTCTATTCATTAAGAAGCTCGTGTTTGATTCCTTCACGAAGTAAATGAGTCGAATACAAAAAATTATTTTGCGCTGGATATATAAACAAATTGAACACGAACAAAGATTTGTTCATTCGGTATATATAAAATGGATGAATAGTATTTTTTACAAATTATTCACTACAAGGCAACAAATATTTATAATCAACTAAGACTACTAATTAAAAAACAAAATAAAATATATTAAATGAAATGATATTTAAATGATATTTTACTATAAATCATAACATTTAAATCTCATCCCAACCTTTAGAATCATACGGTAGCAAGACTAGGTTTATCAAAATGACTCTTTGTTCGCGAACAGCTTGTGTTTGACTCACAAAGCAAACGAGCCGAACACGAACATATTTTTTTTGTTCGTAATATAAAAAAGTCGAACACGAACAGTAGTATTTTTTAAAGAGCCGAACATGAGTTGAGTCTGGGCTTGCTCATGTTTGGCTCGTTTACACCACGACTATTGCTCAAATCTCTACCTGTATTTCATGACAGTCATATCCTGGGTCAAGTCATAGAACTTTTCATGTAGGTCTCCTTCCCGTGTTTGGCTCAATATATATATATATATATATATATGTATTGACACAGAAGCATATATAATTGATGAATAATATTTTTTTAAAAATTAATTGACTACAAGGCAACAAATATTTATAATCAACTAAAACTACTAATTCAAAAACAGAATAAAAATATATTAAATGATATTTTACTATAAATAATAACATTTAAATCTCATCCCAACCTTTAACATCTTACGGTTGTGTAACTAGGATTATTAAAATGACTCTTTCTTCGCAGACAGCTTGTGTTCGACTCACTAAGCAAACGAGTCGAACACGAACATATTTTTTTTGTTCGTAATATGAAAAAACTGAACACGAACAGTGGTATATTTTAAAGAGTCGAACATGAGTTGAGTCGGGCTTGCTCATGTTTGGCTCGTTTACACCACGACAATTGATCAAATCTCTACTTGTATTTCATGACAGTCCCATCTTGAGTCAAATCATAGAACTGTTCGTGTACGTCTCCTTCCTGAATTGTTCGGAAATGTTCCAACAAACAATCTTTGAATTCCTCCCACGAATGGATCGGGTATCTAGCCTCCCTCCACTAAAACCAGGCTAGAGTTTTGCCTTCCAAATAGGGCTATCAAAACGGCTCGTTGTTCGCGAACAACTCGTGCTCGGCTCGTTCGCTAAGTTAATGAGTCGAACACGAACAAATATTTGTTCATTCGAGTTCGGCTCATTTTGGCTTTAAATATTACTAATCAATTATATATATATATATATATATATATATAAATATAATTGATGAGTAGTTTTTTTAAAAAAGTTAATTGACTACAAGGCTACAAAGATTTAGGGTTGTCAAAATGACTTTTTGTTCGTGAAAGGCTCGTGTTCGGCTCGTTTACACCCCTACTTCCAACGATAACCCTACCGTCGTTATAGCTGTCAAAAAAGTTCGTTCTTCACGAATAGGGCGTGTTCAGTTAGCTAGAGCACGAACAATTTTTTTAAGCTAGGATTATAAACAAGCCGAACATAAATAACTCTTTGTTTACTCGTGTTCGACTCATTTTAGCTCGAAATAAAAAATTATATAATTATTTATACAATAATATATTATATATATTATTTATATACAATATATTATATACATTTATATCTAAGCTTAAATTATAATAGCTCGTGTGGTAATGTCGTTATATGTCTTTTTATGCATAAATTTGAACTAAGTTCGAATCCAACACTCTACATCTATTTTTTTCAATTAATTTTAACAAGCAAAAATTTCGAGCCAAACACGAACAACAATATTTAAATCGAGTCGAACACGAACACCTTGTTCAAGAGACAATTTCGAACACAAGACAATTCGAACTCGAGCAATTTTGAACGAGTAAAGCCTGAGCCCACTCAAACTCGGCTCGTTTACAGTCCTAACAGCCATAAATTTTTCCTTCTCATCTAGTCCATTCACCACGAAGTATCATTTTGCCCTATACACCCACCCATGTGCATCTTCTCCCTCGAAGATCAGCATCTTCAATTTCCTAACTCTAACATCTCCGCCCCAACTTCTTGCTCTGTTGCTTCCCCCAATGTATCGAGGGAAAAACTTCATCCTGCAATCGTAGTCATATCACCTCCCTGCTCCTGCTTTCTCCTTTCTTCTTCGTGCTCCTTCATAACCCTTATATAATCTCTTCTCCATGTTTCGACCCAACCGCCACCATCAAAAATCGTTAATACACCCCCAATCGGAGGCCGAAGGGATTTCGTGATGGTGAATGTTTTTCTGCTCAAATTCCTCACATTCAATCCTTTTTCCTTCGATCTTACCATTAATTCTTCAGTCAACCTTTCATTAGGGTTGCGATTTCAATAATCGACAGAGTATTGGATTACATCTCAATGAGCCTCTTTAGCATCTCATGAATTCCCCCATGCTCTCGAATCGATATCCAGTCGGTTCTCCGTAGTGGAGAACCTATCATCTATAGTGTCGAACCTTTCTTCTATCCCAGAACTAGTTTGCCTCATCTCTTCCACTAACTTTTTCTCCCAAACCACAAACCTAAGACTCACAACTCAATTTCACACATCCCCCTAACCCTAAACTTAACAAGTATATTTATACTCAATAATGATAATAATAGTAATAACCTAAATTACCCTTAAGCATATAAAAGGTAAATTTGCCCTTAGGCTAGGCGCCCACGCAGCACTATCCTCAGGGTGTGCATTTCTCCCCGACTAGGTTAGCAGTTTTTGGGGGGCCTTTCCATGTCATTGTCATTGAATTGTAAAGCTCAATACTTTAATTTCACTCAAATTCTTTTAAACACTGAGTCTTAATATGATAAATCGGAAGTATCAAACTCACAGACACTTATCGAATACTCATGAACGAGATAAATCAAAACTTTAATCGAGAGTATTATGGGAGCCACAGCCATTGAGATGTAATTAACTACAAAGAGTTTTCCCTGAAGGGATGCCAGGCTCTAGAATAAAATAAATATTATCTTGCACCCTTAAGGTAGGACAAAAACACTAGTTTTTTAGACTCATGAATCATAAAGATTTTCATCATTCGGATGATTAGAGTGATCAACTTGACTTTGAGAATATCTATTATATCTAATAATTTTAATACCTTTCAAAGCACACCCTTAGTGATTGCTTAAGCCCATAGAGAGACTTCCTGAGTTTGCATACTAGATGTTTATTAGAATCATTCTCAATTTCTGGTTGTTTCTCTAATGTACACTTTTTCCATATGCCCATTCAAGAAAGCATTTTTATATCAAGTTGATGCAATCCTCATTCTTATTAACTGTTACTAAAGAGAGAACTCTGATAATATTAAGTTTGGCAAATGGTATAAAGATCCTCTGAAAGTCAATTACATAGACTTCTGTAAAACCTTTTGCAACAAATTTGGCTTTGTATCTTTCAATACTCCCACCAGCTTTGCATTTTGATGAATACCCATTTACATCGAACTGGTTTCTTATCCTGAGAAAATTTAGTAAGAATCCAAATGTCATTACGCTTTAGCACTCGAATCTCCACTTCAAGTACATTCCATCATTCTAAATTTTCAAGAGTTTCATGAATGAATTTAGGAATATGCACAGTCTCAAGATTAGATATAAATGCCCTATAAGCTAAGGATAACTTCCCACAAACAACATACTCATGAATTGGGTATCTAGTACAGCTTTCCTTTTCATCAATACAAGAAGAAGAATGAGATAACTCAAGAGTAATAGACTCCTCACCAGAATTTTCAAGTAAGAGTAAATTTAGGTTTTGATTTAAACAGTTCTGCCTTTACGAGTTGTCTTCTACCTGTTCAAAGTTTTTCTTTCTCCTGGTGTACACACGAAGTTCTTTGTGGTGGACTTCAAGTTGAGTTGGTTGGATATCCTCGATAAGGGTAGGAAAATCTGGTGGAAGTGTGGGGAAAAATAATAAGTGGGGTTATTTTGTAAGTGTCATCAAGTGCATCCCAAAATTGATGTTCATTTGAACTCTACCCCTGAGCATCAGATTTAAGATGAAAGAATTGATTCTCAAAAAAAGTAATATTCGTAGAGTTGCAGTATTTTCTAGAAACAAGAGAGAAAGACTTATACCCTTTTTTGTTAGAGGCATATCATACCCAAGAAAAATACACTTGATACATTTAAAATCAAGGTTGGTGTGAATTAGGAAATGGATGTGAATAAAAGTTATACACCCAAATATTTTCAGTGATATAATAGGAGAGAAACCTCTGATGGAGTGTACGTAATCATCAAAATATAAATTAGTGTTTCCAACTTAAGTACTTGGTTAAGCATTCGATTGAAAAGAGATGTTATAGTAAGAACTGTTTCCCCACAAAAATATTTTCAAACTTGCTGAGAAGACATAATTGAGTGGGATACCTCAAGGAAATGGTCATTCTTTCTTTCCGATATCCCATTTTGTTGCAGGGTATTAATAGATTAACTCACATGGATGATTTTATTTTTTGAAGATAGGCCCCAAGGAAAGAGTTGAATTATTAATTTGCATTATAAACTTTGCGAATCTGAATTTTGCATTGGAACTGAATTAAATAATGTCATGGAATGATTGAAATTTTTGGGTTGTTTCAAATACTTTTATTAGTAATAACCAAGTAGTTCTAGTGTGATTGATAATAAATTAACAACCACCTAGTCTCACTTAAAATTTTATAATCTCACATTGATAAAACTAAATTTTTTATTGATAAACAAATGAGTATACAACTTTGCAACATAATTGAAATTATGACGACCGATGCAACAATGTCATAACATGCCATATTTTTCAATAGACATAGACTCGACAGACTCAGAGATAGGTGATATCCTGAGAAATATCTACATCTCATTTTCTAATCATTTTTTCGTGTGATCCATCTGCAAGTTTGATCAATCAAGATGTAGAAGTTGCTTGATACTTGATGTAGAAGTTGCTTGCTTGAAAAAGCTCCTGACTCTATGAATCAAATTATAAATCTCTCATTACTAACAAGAAAGGTAAATGATATATTTCCTTGGTGTGTCAAGCAATTGGTGTGTTGTTCTGAATTACCTCCTAAAAGATTTTTCCAAATATCAAGTTGTTCTTTGTTGAATGGTTCAACCGAAACTATGGATGTGGTAGCAGCATTCACCTTTTTTTCTTGATCATTCTTTCCATGTCTGAGTTTCCAGTCTGCAAGTTTTTCATGAAGTTTCAAATGTTTGTCTTTGATATGCTCAATCTTCTTGCAAAAGTCACATGTGGGACAATTTTTTTGATCTTTGAGTCATGGGAAGAATTATGGGTGTACAGGGCTGAGCTTTCAATAATTAGAGAACCCATATTTCCAATCAGCATCAACTTCTTTCTGCTCTCTTGAGCTTTGATTACTTGGTGAACTCTCATTTTAGGTCATCATCAGCTTCTTTTTGTTCTCTTCTCTCCTAACCTCAGTGAAGGCTTCATAAGGTGATGGAAGTAAATTTATTCCCATGATCTTCCCTCTCGCTTCATCCAATTCTTGAGTTACTCCTACTATGAATTTTATAGTTATCTTCTCCTCAATAATGGATTTAAACATCCCAACACCATGTGGACATTTACACACGTGACATGGCTACTTGTAATCAATACTTTCACAAGGTATTGAAGTATTTGGTGACATTTAGCTCTCATTGGCACTAATCATGAAGTTTGGTCTTGATCTTAAATAATTCTGCAGTATTCTCGAAATATGTTTCACTTGCAGCCATCAGATCTCTCTAGCAATTTTGTAGGGAA
>NW_018164592.1:263276-287189 GCF_001263595.1 Phalaenopsis equestris
AGAAATTTCACCAATTTAATTGATCATTGAATTGAATAGCCATGACATGACCGTCTGATCATGAACCTTCTATGTGCGGTGGTTGGGATTAGTGATCTCAGAATTGTGTCTTCTCCACTGAGATGTTCATCTTTTCCTTTAGCACAAATGTACATAAACATGGATTGGGACAATTGAAGGAATTTATGGCGATTGAGTTTATGATTTATGATAAAGTTAGACAGTTCAGAAGTTGTTTGGGAAGAATTCTCGATCACTAATCCAGAATTAATCTCAGAGTAGAAATGGGTGTCTCCATCTCGTGGATACCTTCATCCCGTACTCAATCAGGAATTGTATGTGCCTTTAGGATCGTTGCTTGTTAAAGAAAGAGGAATTGCTAGTTGTTGATGCTATTACTCCTTAGTGTCGATGCTATTATTGTTTATTGTCGCTACTGCTACTTGGTGTCATTATTGATATTGCTACTTGCCACCATTATTGTTGTTGTTGGGTTGTTTAACACCACTATTGTTGATATGTTCATATCTGGTGATTGTTGTTGTTGTTGCTACTTCTTTAGGCAAGAATTCTGGCAACTGGCAATGGAAGGTAAATGTTGTTGTTGCGGCTGCTATAGGCAGGAATCTCAGTAAAGGAAGGTATATACAAAAATGGATTCCAAGAAGGAGGGGCCTGCAGTAGGGAATTCTGGTTGCAAGGAGGAATTCCAGTGGAGGGCCTGTAGCAAGGAGGAATTCCGACAAAGGAATTCATGCAATAGGGAAATCAGGCTACAGGGAGAAGTTTAGGAGAAGGGACTACCCCCGCAAGGAAGAACTGGTCGTTGGACAGAGGAGTTTTCTGCCTGGCCCACAAGCTGTCGTAGGGATTAGAGAGGTTATGGCGGTTGGGAAGCTAGAGTTTAGGTTCAGATCTCTGATACCATGTTGAAAACAGGCCTTAGGATGAAAAGAGAGTTAATGTCATCATTCACAAATAGGGTACATATATAAGGAAACCAACCCCATCCATCCCTCTCTCTGAACCCTTAATCTACACAGATTTCAACAAAAAACCCTAAGTAGATTGATGTAACCATGCATTTGAAGTTGTGAACAATCTCAAAGCAAGCAAAACTAAGAGGCCGCTACAAAACCATTTTTTTCCTACATGGCAAATTACCCAAAAATACCAATGAAAGTCTCTACCAGTTGACAAACCTTTTTTATTCCGCCAATTAACTACCTTTTCTTTTTTCCGTTTTTTGTGTTGGAGATGCATGCATGACAAAAATAGTTTGCACAGCAACGGAGTAATTAACATTTCAATAATTGTCATTTGCATGAGGAAATGGAAATTGAAAAGTCAAAGAATCAAATATTTTGCCTGTAGAATTTCAATTTTTTGTCAAATTTGGTCACAACTTAGATGACAGAGAAAAACACAGCAGAGCTGTGAATTTTAAAGAAGAAAAAATTACATACATACCACACAATTATTATGCATTTAAATAACTAATGCCTAAATTTTAATATTTACATTTATAGCACGTTAGTGTCATAAAAATGTGCATGAAAAAAAATGCATTTCATTTTTAAAACCTACGTAACAGTGGTATTTTTTATGCGATATTAAAAACTTTAGTGTTTTCATGAAAATATAAAAGTTTAGGTGTTATATCTGTAAATACATAAGAGCTATGTGGTATGTACGTAAATAACCCTTTAAAGAAACCTAAAAATAAGAAAAGTGGTCCATATATTTTGACAGGTGGATTATAAGGGATAAATGTATTCCAAAATGTTACCTGGCAAAATCAAAGCATATCGCTCAAAATAGAAATCATGATCATAAAAGCAATCACAATGAAAGACTGCCCTAAATATAAATATAAGGCACTACAAGAATACAAAATCTATGAAAATACAATATCCTGAAAATATATATTTATAAGGCACGTGCCAATGTAGCACCAACGAGGAGAAATTTTGATGAACACAATCTTTACTTCTGCCTAGCTGAAAAACTATTTCCATATATTGATCCCACAACCTCTTGGGTAATAATAGGGAAATCTAACTGTAGAGTGAAGGCCCGCTAAATCATGCGCTTCAGAGTAAAACAATTATTTGAAGTGGAAAGACTAAAAATTTCAAATAGCAAAACGTGCTTATCCACTTGAAGTAAATCAGCCACCGGAGTAGGATATGAGGTATATAATTGAAGTCTAAATATCTACCTTCAGCATGTGTATACCTACATTGAATTTGCATATGCAAGCAAAATATTGTAGCATTTCAAAAAAAAAAAAAACTTTTTATTATTATTATTTTTATAGCATTCAAAAAAATATATGAGTAACTACATGCACATTCGAAACAATGCTATTTACCAAACTAGCATCAAATCATTTTTTGAACTAACAAACCGGTAAATTTACCAGTGCCCCGATCAAATCATTGGAAATTTTATAAAATTAAAAAATACAGGTTGGGGTTATATTGTGAATTTTGGTATCTCAGTGAGAATTTAAATAATTAATGAAGAGAGTGCTAGTTTGGTAAATAGTAAAGTTTTGATTGCTATGTATGTTATTGCCACTAAAATATAATATGAATAAAAGAAATTAACAAAAATGTAATGGCATTTGCCACCATGTTCTTTGCTTTAAAAGTTTGCATTTAAATATAGTGAAGTACAATAAATGCAAGGAAATTATCCAGCTTAGCCTGACAACTATAATGTTAATCCATAAAAGAGTCCAAATAGCAAAGCACTTGACTGCTTCACTCATCCCATTTTTTTTTTTTTTTTTTGAAAATGCTGAGCATCGGGTTTTCTTCTCTTCTCCCTCAATCAAGAATAAACTATTTCCAAATATACACAACGAATTCAGATTTTGAGAGAAAATGCATCTTGCTTCAAATGGTTATAAGAGGCAAAGTATCCTTTGCTTATGAGGGTGGAAGAATCTATTACGCCGGTGTATAAGAGGCAATTTATTCTTTTATTAACTTAATGGTAATTGTTTAGTATAAATAGACCCAAATAGGTTTAGGGTCAATGATGCTTGAGATTATTTTTGTGAGTTTTAGGTTTAGGATTTAGGGGAGATTTCCTACCTCTCTAATTGTAGGATTGGGAGAGATCTCCTACCTCTCGAATTGTAAGTGCTTATCTCGAATTTGTGTTGAATGTTTGATGTTCTTGCAATAAAATCTATGTGTTTCCTAATTTCTAGGGAGAGTCCTATCAAAATATCTAGTAAACATTTGAAGCAAGATGCCTTTTCTCTCAAAATCAGAATGGGTTGTGTATATTCTCAAACCAAGAGAACGAAAAACATAACGTTAGCCTAATTACGAATATCTCGTGCCCTAACCAAGTTTGAAGAACAAATAATTCAGTGGATAAGAGGGGGCAGATTACAAAAACTATAATTTAATCATAGAAATACATAAGATTGGATATAAAAATTGAGCACAAACAAACGAAATGGAGAAGCAAAACTTCCTCTAAATTGCCAGCAAAGTTTCTTTCAAAAGATACTTTTTAAAGCTTAGATCATCTGTCGTCAGTTTTCTTTAATATCATGACCCTTCATCATCTTCCACATATGTGGCAATGTCTAAGTTTGGTAATAACCTCCTAAGACATGTGGTGCTTTTGCAATAATTCCTATATCAAAGGCTCAATTCATTCACATTTTGTTGATTATTTCGCCAACAAACTTTGGTAACTGTGCATATTCAATAAAACTAGTGCTTTTGCCGCAAATAAATAGGCATCCAATCATCGCATGACAAAACCAAATTAACAAAAATTACCAATAACAATATGACAACACTATATTTCCATTTCATATCATTGTAAATGAAATATATATTGATCAAAATTTTATACAATATTTTAGCACGTGCACAGAGGACCTAGAATAAAAAAAAAGTTAACTCTATACAAAGCTATAAATACCTTTCCCTTCTTTACTCTCAGGCACCTTAAACAAAGCAGGGTCAAAATGTTCTTCAGCTCACTAATGTGGGAGGGATGATAAATAGGTATGGGGAACTCAACATAACCAAAATGCCCTGAAATTAATAAGCACAAGTTGTCACAACATTTTAAGAAAAGAAGATATTGTAAAGAAATCCAATATATTCACCTTCACATTTTTCAGTCTCAACAGTCCCACATGATTCACACCTCCCTGATTCAAGTGGCAAACCAAGAAAAGGGTTTCCCAACTGGCTTGGATGTGATATTGGGCAATTATTAATAGAATATTTGCTCTACCAAAAGAGAAGAAAAAATTTACCCACCACTATATTGACGGAGAAATAAAGTAAGAGCGATTGAAAATTCATTTCATATAAAGTAAGAAAACAACATCACTTACTACTTCATCAAATGAAGCTAGGCTAAAACTTATGCTAGAAACCACGCCACTTGAGACAAAAGAGTTGATATCCTCTTCCATATTTCGGCACTAGGAATTTGCCGCAGATGGGTACTGCAATTTATAAGCAATGCATTCAAAAAATACTCCTTTTGAGTACTTACAAGTAACAAACTTTATCTACATTTCACCTCCACAATTAAAAAATTATTGAAACAATACAATCTATCAATTGATGCTTCAAATAAATTTGAGTTTGTGCTGCTCAATTGTCAACTAAATTAGTCATGACGCTTGCGCACTCCTGTGACTTTTTCTAACATTGCCTTGTCCACCAAATCTTAATAATTCTCTCAAGAATCCATACCAGATGAAGTAATCTTAACTTCCCACGCAAATCAAAACAAAGGCATTATAAAGACAAGAATCTTCTCACTTTCCACCGCCTGTAGCTTGAACTTAAGAGATGAATACTAATAAATGGTTTTAACAAAGAAAGCTGAAAATTTACAAAGAAAATGCAGCATTACATGTTCGAATAAAAAATAATACTAAAAATATTGTGCTGCGTGTAGAATAACACAGAGACGGGAATAGCACTTTCTAAAATAATATGTTCTCAACTCCTGATGAAAATTTAACATTCCGAGGCACGAAGAATAGCTGGTCCCTCAGCAAAAGGGAATAAAAATACCGCTATACTATACATAGTAATGCAAAGGGCCAATGCGGTAAGTCAAGAGAAGAAAGAACAGGGGTAAAAAATCAGCCAAAAAGACAACATCAGAAACCAAGAATAACTAAATTCAAGAAAAAAAAAACTGACTAAGCTCGTCTATTTTTTACAACCAAATGCATGGCATCCTAGTTACAAGCTCCACAGACTGCCACGGATCAAAGAAAGACAGCGACGCAACAGAATTCCGAACCGGAATACTGTGATATACTAAAAACAACGCACGCAAAGGGAAAATAGATTCAGTGCAAGAAAATGGAATATGAAATGGGAGTCGAATAGGCGAGAAAGTGGGCTAGGTCGAACATCAAACCTCCCAGGAGAAGGGAACGCGGACTTCTTGTTTCCTTCACAGCAGCGGCTCTCAAGGCGGAGCCAGCCCTAATGGCGGAACAGAAACTGGAGAAGCCCTAAGTTTCAAAGATCGAGAGCGGCTCCGACGCAAAGAAAGCGGCGTAGAAATCACAGTGCCACGTACGGCCGACGGACGGGTGCCTTTGGCAGCAGAGAACCAAAACGGGGTTGGAGAATGGGGAATCGAGTGTTCTTACAGTGTGACTGCAACGAAATTACAACGCCACCCTTCCTGCATAGGTGCGGTGATCAGGTTTGTGGTTTCGAACAGGAATGCAGCGTAAACGTTCTACTGTTTGCCTGACATGTGTTTGATCTGCTTCCCTCGTTGTTTTTCTCAAGGTGAGAATCGACAGCTAAAATTTGGTGCCTAAATGGGATTTTTACTCTCATTCGGCATTACACATCCTTCGATGAAATTACATGTAAGGTGCTCTCAAACCCAATCTGTTGGAAGAAACCAATCCTGTGAATCTAAATATGTCTTCTTTCAAATTTAGGATTGTTTGGGATTGTTAAAAGGATCCAGCCCAAAGTAAGAAAGCACAATAGAAATGGTCAAGCATCATCAACTCGACATACAATCAAGCAGGAGTGGTTAAGTTAAAAGAGCCAAGTACAAGCATATGCATTACAAATGCAAAAGTGAAATGATGATGTCGTCAGAAAGACAGTTATATGTATGATAGCTTGTATTTATTTTTTTGTAAATAAAATATCCCCATAAAAGAAGAAACATTAAATTTAAACGGATTATGAGATTAAAGTTAAACAGATTCTGATATTTGAAGGAAACTTGTTTCTTTTCACCTTACCAAATCTCACTTAATCATCTCTCTCTTATATGTTTTGTATATTTTATTTTTCTAGCAGAAGAAACACTCGAATTCAACCTTTTTGGCTTTTTCATCTTACTTCTAATGATTTATTTTTTTTCTGAGAGAGTAAACACTCCACCCCAACCTTTTAGGGTTTCTCATTTTACTTCCAACTAATTCATTGTTGTTCAATCCATGCTTTTGATATTTTTCACATCCAAATTATTGTGCTCATAAGAAGCTTCTAAATTATATTTAACACCTCTAAACTAACACCACATTATTTTTCGTCTTATTCTCCACTTTTACACACAAAAACAAATATTCATTATATATGTTTTTTGTTCATTTAGAATTAACCAGCAAACTCTTTTTCGCTTGTGTGAATGCACGCACCACTTGATCTTAGTTATTCTCCTCTGCCGTATGACCACTCTTCCTAACATTCTCCATTAGGTTTGTAGTTTATGTCACTCTTGCTTCAAACTCTCTTCTCATTTCTGGTCATTAAAGTGAGCTCGTGAGCAAGTAGTCTCATCTTTTCTATTTAGTGTAAGTTTGTTTCACTTGTGGAAATATGAAATCTCAATTCAAATCTGTTGTAGAAAATCTGATGTTTAGAAGTTGGTATTTCAGAAGCAGTAGATTTGTTTAAAAAATATAGTTTTTAATGTGTTTTTTGTGGACAAATGTCTAAAATATCCTTATGCTAATGTTATATAGAATTCATGAGATTTATCGATGTATGTAATTCTCATATTTAACTGTATTATTCAAACAAGCAAAAATACAAAAGTAAAATCAAAATTGAATTATAGAATTAGAGAATGTTATAATTTAGAAAATGTATTTTTCTACAAGTTAATCTTTAAAATAAAAGAGAAAAATAAATAATTTTTAAAACGGGTAAATATTCAGAATAAGTCCAATGATAGTGAATGACGTCAACTTTTGATGTCAAGTGTGTAGGTGCCCACTTGACTGGCTCGGGATGATTCACTGCTCACTCATAGTATCTTGCAGCTCAAGACACCCATTTGAGACCTTTTGGTACGTATTCAGAGCACAAAACTTGGGTCTGCGATAATTTGATCTTAGATGAGAGAATTCGCAGTTGTACGGGTTTACCCGGGACATGAGACGTGTTCTGCGCCCATTCTGGTGTTTAAAGATCATGTCATATCCATATGAAGCCTCCCATCGTTAGAGGAATCTATCGAAGCTTCCCATAGGTGTTTCCGGAAAGAGTAGGGTTTAGAATGTCGTACCTGCCCTATGGTTTTGGGCCGACTGTTGGCAATGAATCCCTTGATAAACGAAAAAGAAATACACATTTTTTGGGTTATAAGACTATATTTGAGTCATATTTGATCCCACGCGGCTTTTAGATCAAGAAAATCCTCAGTCTGACGTCTCAGGTGAAAAAAGGGTTTTCAAGGCAAGATCAATGCCTAGGCGCCCTCCCCAGGTGCCTAAACGCCTAAAACACCCCAAAGGAGATTAAAACCCGAGAGCTCAACAAGTAGGCGCCAGCCTGGAGGCACCTAGGCGCCAGGGTTGTTGCGCTTAGGTGCAAGGCCATTTTTCTGCTCCACTTTTTTCTTGATATTCTCACCTGGCACACCTCCTTGGCAACTGAAAAGTGCATATTTCCTAGGGTTTGGAGAAGATATGCATGGGGGTGATAAAGTTGTTGATGTGGCCATTTTTGGATACTTGGAAGCCTTTGAAAACATTAGACCCTTGCCATTTTAGGCAAAAAGGGAGGGATAATTGGGTTGGTTGGCTTTACTGTGGGCCGGCTTGCGTATATTGTGCTAAATTTTCAAAGGTCTAATGGATTCCACTTATGCTTTCTATTTCTTAGGAACTATTTTAAAAAAGAATAAAAAATTATATTTTATTACTTATATGCATTATATTTCTAAAATATATATTGAAAACTACTTGCATATTTAGCTTAGACTGTACATGTGGTTAATTTTCAAAATATTTTTAAAACTTGTATCTAGTGGCATCACTTAGAATCCTTGGATCCTTAAAACGGGGTCAGTGATGACGACCCCGTCAAAGCATACGCTAACCTTCTGACATAACTCTACACTCACTTGGATATTATGCTAGGACACTATGTTGGATGTTTTTCTCGGCTAAGGAATAGGATGTTAGGTAGTCTTTTTTGATGTCATGGTTATAGTTCTTTGTCAGTTTGGTTGCCCTAGTTAGGCATCACCTTTTGTGTTTTTTGTGTACGTTCATGTTTACTGATTTCGATATACATGGAAGTATATTAAATCTGTCTACAGGATCCATGCCTAAAATACACCACACGTGTAAAAGGGAGGAGCAATGTAATGCCTTAAATACTAATTCTTTTCTACATGCGCTGCTCAACTCCTCCCACAAGGCATGGTTCATATGCATTGCATGTGGTTGGCTTTACTGCTAACATTATTTGCATGCAAGTAGAGTACTTTTATTATTTTTTCCTATATACTTTTTAGAGTCCTCAGAAAAGTCTTGTATTAGAAATACGATACTAGCATGAGTTTCAAAGCAACTGGCCGACAAAAATATGTGACGGGGACCAAGAGCTGCTTGCTTATGGTCCATACCGTAATTCTAAATCTTGTTTATGTATAAAATAAGGACCAAGTATGTACTCATGCGGTGTCTGACAGTCTTTTTCTTCTCTGGGATATGTTGTCAACCTAGCGATCCCAGACTTTTCTTATTTTTTTTATTTGGCCTATTTTCATGCTTTCTTGTATGCTTGTGTGCTTGAACTTGGTTTCGCTCTTTTTTACTCTGCAGATTATTTAAGAATCATGCAAATCACTTAGGCTCTTTAAAATCAAAATTATTCTATATTTTTTACAAAAGTTTAATAAAAAAATCTTGAGATTAATTAAAATTTAGGCTTAAAATAGTCAAACTTTTGAAAATCTGTACTTTTATTTTTTGCATGGCTTTCAAGTCAGATTTTAAATGGGTTGCATGCATAGTTATACATCCAGTCATATGAATAGGGCCTCCACGCTTAGGGATAGATAAATGCAACATTTGCATGTACCAAGGAGAAGTCCCCATGCTTATTTAACCCGTTTGGCCCAACATAGATTTCTACTTATGTGGTAGTCTAGTCCACCTAGGGTGTCAGAGGCTTTCCTAGCCCAAACGGGGAGTAAGTTTTTTGTGAGAGTGTTTTGATTCCATAGCCATACCTCTTGTTTCTTTTCACTCTGGTGACATCCTTACCACTTTAGCAGGAATAAGTCCCACCTTTTCTCTTCTAGCCTACATAAAGTTATGGAATTAGAGTTTCATTCTCTTGAACTTAGGGTTCCTGAAATCCCATTGGATGGTGTAATTCATGGATTGTTGACAAGGGGGCCTCTTGTTGTATTGGGTTGAACCTTCATGAACAAGTAGACTGGGGGGATTTGTGATATCCTAACCAATTATCTCTACCCAATGAGGATTACCCCTCCCTTCCTTTAAAAACCCCCCTTTAAGCCTCGTCGCTTCTTTTCGATTGTGTGTTGATGTCGTCATGTAGGCCCAGATTGCGGATAAACCGCCACCCATTTTGGATACTGTGATTCACCCTCTGCCCTTATGGCCCGGTTTGGCCTTGGAAGCATATCGCGGACCCTATGCGATGACCAGATTATTTTGTAGGCCCTGATCGTCGATAAGACGCCATCCATATGAGATCGTGAAAGACTTAGTTTCTGCTAGTGTGGATCGGCGTGAACTTTGAAGGCATCGGAACACGCCTGTGAAATAATAGTCCTTTGTGACACCCTTTTACTAGTCATTATACAAGTGTAAATAGGATTCCTTTATTTGAGAATGTTCTTGAGCACCCCCTTAACCAAAAGAATACACCCCTTCATGAGTTGTTCTTGACCCCAAAACAAGCACACAAACTTAAATCTCTCGTTGTGGGCTGCTTCCCTAGGTCTTCTTCGTGGATATGCTTTCAAGGTATTTTTGATCTAATCTTGTCTCGGGCGTCTGCTCTTGGGCTATCACGCGAAGTTTTCTTCACAAAAGTTCTCCATGTGCTTTTTATAGTTTATTTTCATTGTCCTATGTTATTATATTTTTTATTTCTCTCTTCTCCAGGTCATTCATATGATTTTGAAGAGAAATTTACTCAAAAAATGAAAGCATACAACGCTAGAAAATCTGACGATGTTTTAAAAAAATAAAAGAGAGAAAAGTAACAAAATCAATCATGAGTCAAATACTATTCACTCACAACATCTTTATCATGACATGCAAGACAACATATAGTGTCACATTGAAGGCAGAAGAACATAAATCAAAATATTCATAATAAAAATGGTCACACAATCACTAGTTAATCGTAATACCTTTAACATAAGCTGCATCGCAATCAGACCTACGAGCTCTGTTACTAATAAATCTTACATTAGTGCATTGTGTATTACAAATTACATTAACGCCTTCAAAATAAATACAACACTATGAATAATAACAAAAAAGTTATGATCATGAAATCAAATATGAGCAAGAAGCTCAGAAGAAATTTCAAGCCTCTAAAATTCTTCTTAATCGTAAATTCAGATGCATTTTCTTCTTCATCACTCCGTTCTAATGTTACATCACACAGTTCATCAACCTACTGAAAATATTTGCAATCTTTGCCCGATCAATGTATGGGCATCTATAGAATTTTTAGCCAAAGTTATCACCTTTTTTAGCAATGAAAACAATGCATAATAGGTTGCAATCACAATTTGTTTTTCGAAGCTTCTTCCCCTTAGAATTTGTTGAATAGCTTAAGCTCATTTCTGATAATCTAGTTTTGTAAATCAATGGTTAGAATATAATTAATGAAAGAGAGGGAAAAAATAGGTCCAATATTGGTTCATTTGAGAAAATATTTCAAATAATTTGTTTCGAGCCAACGCAATACCGAATCTCATAAGATATATAAAAGTACAAATGAATCTCACCACATAAAAATTTTTATATCAATGAAAAAATGCCGATAAAAAATATCTATGAGAACTTTGAAGTAATACAATCGAAAAGCCGTAGAGAAATTTGATGTAATACAATAGAAACATCAACCTACCTTAACTATGACAGCTTTTAAGTAATACTGTAAAAATATAAAAATTGTTGTTGTAATGGAAAATTGTTGTTATAATGGAAGTTTGCAATAACAAGGCCAAACAAAAAGGAAGTAAGATTATTAGGCCTGTCACTTGTGTGCTTAGATAAATCACTCACAAAATTTTTTTCTTATAACTTAATCAATGAGTGTACTAGAAAAACAAATATATCAAAACAGGAAATTTGCATATAAAAATTGGAAAAACTTACATTTCTTTTACTAAGAAAAATCCTCATAAATTAACAAAAAAAGACAAACAACAAAATTATATATGGTCATGCAAAAAAGTCATAACTTATCAAAAATCCACCTACTATAAGTCCTATAATGACTAGATTGTTAAACTAGTTGAAAACACAATGCAACACAAAATTAACCCACAAAATTCGATAATCTTTTGAAACTGAGGTTTAGAGAAAATTTAAGCAAAATATCTGCAAAACTCAAAAAACACTATCAAACGCTTCATGATTCCGAACATATTGTCAACTAAGATAGAAAAGTATCATCTGAATTAAGGGGAAGTTTGCATTATCACTCATGACATTAGGATAACAAAACAATTTTACTCTAAAAATAATAAAGAAACACATTTATCAATTATCTTCAAAATTCAAAATCACTGAATTTATCGTAGATTCAAAAAATTAGGCATCTACAAAAAAATTCACAAATCAAATATCATTGAAATAGCAACACAAACTTAACCCACAAAATTTGATAATCTATTGAAACTGAGGTCTATAAAAAATTTAAGTAAAATATCTGCAAAACTAAAAAAACACTATCAAACACTTCATGATTCCGAACATATTGTCAGCTAAGATAGAAAAGTATCATCTAAATTAAGTGGAGGCCTGCATTAACACTCATGACGTTAGGATAACAAAACAATTTTACTCAAAAAATAATAAAGAAACACATTTATCAATTACCTTCGAAATTCAAAATCATTAAATCTATCGTAGATTCAAAAAATTAGGCACCTACAAAAAAATTCACAAATCAAATATCATTGAAATTCAAAATCATCGAACATGCATAGAATAATGAAATGATCGCTAATCAAATATAACATTGATAATCAAAACTATTGGAAATGAAAATGAATATGAAAATCAAGTTTTCTCTTCTTCCTCCGATGACTTTCCCTCGCATGCTTTTGCCGCAAGCTCAACAAAAATTTGATTTGAGCCAATGCAATTGTCAAAATTCTGAAAGTATGTCACCAAAATGCTGATAAATCTCTCCAAAAACATTTATTGAACAATTAACACTTCAGTCAAACATGAATTACAATACATAATACTCGCTTGTACAATTAACAATATATTATTAAACTATCTGTAAACTAAAGTATCAATGGTTAAATCTCTTAATGTGGTCATCTCATTGACACCATCTTCATTGCCTACGCAAGGATTGACAATATCATTATTATTCCATCACAGATTGCCCCATCCAAAATATTCATATGTTTTTTAAGGATTTGATTTGTTTTAATCTACACTTACGAAGTTTACATCAAAATACGAATGATGTTGCCTTATGCAATTCTGGAATGTCATTATTGCAGTGCAAATAACTTATTTTTCAAAAGAATGTGTAGGAATATATCATAGAATAGCCCATTTATTCGTTCAAGCTCCAAAAGCCCTCTCAATGACATCCTATAATGAGATATTTTGACTTTTATTAAATATACCGCATTTGTGAAACAACTGTTCATGACTATTTGTTTGTGAACAACTTGTGTTCGGCTCGTAAAGCAAACGATCGTAAAAAAAACGAGCCGTCGTAAAACAAACGAGCCGAACACGAACACACTTTTTGAGCTCGAAATGTAAACGAGTCAAACACGAGCGATCAAATATAAACGAGACAAACAAGAGTGATTGCTCATGTTCTGCTCGTTTACACCCCTAGTTGACTACTCTAACAGAAAAATATTATTTAATGGATGTTGGATATCCATTATAAAAGGGATTTCATAAGTCATTTTCGAACACAAAAAATCACATGTCAGACTTCGAAAAAGGTAGTCAAATTATAAGAGGTAGAAAAGTGATATTTAATAAGTGTCGGTATGTGCCTACACATTACAAGATAATAAAAGTCAAAATATCTCATTACAGGGTGTCATTGAGAGAGCATTTGGAGCTTGGAAGAATAAATGGGCTATTCTACGTTATATGCCTACACATTCTTTCGAAAAACAAGTTAAATTTGTCACTGCAATAATGAGATTCTAGAATTACATAAGACGACAACATTCATATTTTGATGTTAACATCGTAAGTGTAGATTGAAACAAATCAAAGCCTCAAAAAACATATGAATATTTTGGATGGGGCAATCTGTGATGGAATAATAATGATATTGTCAATTCTTGCGTAGGCAATGAAAAAGGTATCAATGAGATAACCGCAATACGAGAGCTAATCATTGATACTTTAGTTAACAGATATTTTAATAATATGTTGTTAATTGTACAAGCGAGCATTATATATTGTAATTGATGTATGACTTAAGTGTTAATTGTTCAATAAATGTTTAAGGTGAGATTCATCAGCATTTTGATAACATACTTTTAGAATTTTGACAATTGCATTGGCTCAAATCAAATTTTTGTAGTGCTTGCGTCAAGAACATGCGTAGGGAAAATCCTAACGATCATCAGTTAACACCAAAAGTAAATCTCATAGGGGGGTAATCAACTTTTAGGACGATAGACGGGAATCACTCTTTCGACCGAACTGAAGCTTGTCAGACAATCGACAACTCTCATCGATTGAATCGGCTCACAATCTTATTATATGCAAATAACTCTGTAATTATCATCCCTTTTATTTATGTATATATTTATAAGGGATAGTAATTATGTGTGTGTGTGTGTATAAATGAAAGAATAATTCGTGATATTTTAAGGTGAATTATTAAAATATAAATTAGAGGAAACCATCAATGCCATTGATTACAAAATTTTATTCAATATATTCACTTATTAGTTAAATTTCAATTAAAAAAATCTCAACTTTTGCATATTATTTGAAACTCTATTAAATAATAAATATTTTATTTATGTCCACTTCCTTGCTTATATTATGCCAAGAGCCTTGTCATTTATATTTTGCTTAGTCGGATTTCATTCACTGAATTTGCTTCTGACAAACTCGCACCTTAAATTTATGAATTTCAGGTTATTTGTTGTGCATGAGGTAGAGGAGCTTTCACCTTCATGCTTCAGGCGTGGCATTGAGGATAGTTAAGGTTAGGACCATTTACTTTGATTCAATTGTGCACTCACATTTTATTTTGTATTTTGGTGGATAGATTTGTGTTAAAATTTTAAGTTTTAAATTTCAAATAATTTATGTGATGGTTGAATGTCATTAAATCATATGTATATTTTTAGAATTATTTCTTGATTTTCAACTCACACTATCTTGCTAGGTTTTATGGATTTTTCCATAGCAGAGGGCAAGTGTGAAAATGATAATTTTAGTAGAGCTACTTAAGTAATGTATGGAGGCTGTAACAACTGTAGTTGGCTACAGAAGCAATACTAACAAAAAGTTATTATAGTCCTAGTAGGGCTATCAAAGCTGTTTTTGTAGCAGAACTACTTAAGCAATGTATGGAGGCTGTAACAACTTTAGTTGGCTACAAAAGCAATACTAGCAAAAAGTTATTATAGTCCTAGTAGGGCTATCAAAGCAGTTTTTAGTAATGGTTGACAATAGTTGGTGGTTGACGATAGCCTTTGGTGGTCGATGATGACCTTTGGTGGTTAGTGACAAACTTTGGTTGCAGCTACGATCATCGGTGATTGGCAACATGCGACAACCGATAACCGCCTAGACTTTAAGAGTTAACCTTAAGTAATTTGCTCGTTCTCATCTTTTATTTCTGGTGCTCGATGATGGTCATTGGTGATCAGTGACAAACTTTGGTTATCAGTTACAATCATGGGTGATTGGCAACATGCGACAACCGATAACCGCCTAGACTTTAAGAGTTAACCTTAAGTAATTTGCTCGTTCTCATCTTTTATTTTCTCTTAAATGAAGAATGAGTGTTTATTTATAGTTTTTGTGAGGGGCATCATTCTTTCAAAATACTCCATCAGCTAATCCACAATGATTCCCTTCATCATATGTAATTTTTTTAACATTTAGTTGTTCTATCGACTTTGAATTTAAATGATTTAGGCTTGTTGGATTCCTCTCAACAAGCGCTTGATTTGATTATAAACATGCCAACATTTGAGATTATTTAGTCTCGAATTGATGCTCCAAAGTCTTTGATTAAAGTTTAGGTGTTTGATTTAGTTTCATTTAAAAGTGAATTGGATCACTTTCAATTGAGTTTGACTTATTATGATTGTCAGTTTGATCATAAATTTATTAAAATTAGGGTCTAGATGATTCTAAATTTGAATATGAAAAATTTTTTATTAAAAATTCATTAACATTCGTGCCTGACAATAGAAGTTTTTTGACGACACGTCAATTGCCTAACATTACTAAGTTTTAAAAAAAAATCTAACAATGTTTGATGGCATTTTATTAGTATATGTTTAGGTAATGTACTTGTAAAAGCATTTGGAGGATCAAATAAGGTTTAGTTTGAGTCATGACCTTTGAAAAGTACTAGGGTTTTTGTTTTTTCTGAATTTAACATTTTAGCTCTCAAGTTTATGTATAATATTTATTTGTAAATTTAAGTCCTTCAAATTCTAAATATTCTAATTAAATTTAATATTTACCATATCTAATAGTTATTTTATTATAACTCTTAACAGAATTTACCATATTTAAAATATTGCGTCCAACCCATCACTTTTCTAAAATCTATAATAATGACCAACTTTTGAATCAACAATAATTAATCGTTCTAGAACAACTCTTGTTCGAATTGAAAAATAGTCCGTAGTTGATTCATTCGTGTTAAGCAAGCGAGCCAAATCACGAATAATTGTTTTAGTTTGATTTATAAACAAGTCTAATGAGAACAAAAACTTGTTCTTTCATGTTTGACTTATTTTTGACTCAAAACAAGTGAATAATAATATTAATTAAAATTTTTTATATGTATTAAAAATAACTAATTTTATTATTTTTTAAAATTATTTAGGCAGTGTAATTATATAAAAAAGAAATAAGTTTAGGTATTAGATATGTGAATAAGTAGGCTTTGGGTGGTATGTATGTAAATGACGATGTAATAGTTTTACTTATAAAAGAGGCAGGAGAGCATTTTCTTATAAGAGAATTAAACGGTAGGAATGTGCTACATCTGAACTATGCTATTAAATTTTAGACCCGACTTAATTAAATTCGAGCCGAGCCTCGTTGCCATTTCTGACCACAGATTATAGGCGTTATAGGCCTAGCTGAGCCGGCCCATGTCCTTACCTAAGGTTGCCTAGCCGAGCTTGGATCCGTTTAGCCCGCCAACAATTTATCCGGTCAGAGAGAGCAAGAGACATCTATAATCGCTAGCTGAGAGTATAAAGTCACTGGCCCATTGATCATCAGAGAATGCATCACTAGCCAAAATGCAACAGGTCAGGCCATCACCGCAATTGGTATTTAGTACTTCTAATCAAATTATCTCCAGCAAAAAGAATAATATTGTGTTCTTTTTTTGCATTTTAAAATTGAAATATCAAAAATGAGTTCCACAATGTTTGAATTTGAATCTGATTTCAATCCAACTTCAAACTTAATTCGATGCTTATTCAAATCAGATTTGGTCTTCCATTCTTTCAAACATAATTTAAATCTAGTTCAAATAAGATTCTAATTGAGTCAAGTATGATCAACCATTGGAGAGTCATAATCAGGAGTTCATCTTCTCCTCCTTCACATCCCATGGTCCTGTCGATGGCTTACCTATAGATCCCCCAATATGAGCTGCTCTTCTCCTTCACAAGTTGTTGGGCCTGTTGATGCTTTTCCCCATGTGTTCCCATCACGAACACGTCTACCCTTCATCTGTGCCAGTTTGCTAACACCTACTACCGGTAAGATATTGTCGCAAGCATTTCTTCTCCAAAATACATATTTTACTCCCATCAATACCTTCCCATGATCTTAAACATCAATATTCTATTGCAAACATTTACTTTTGCGATGACTTTGTTGCTTCGTTCAATTCCTTCACGACTAATGGCATTCATCATTTAGTTTGACTTTGAATTCGAATAAGATTAGAATCATATTAGAACCTGGTTTCCAACCTTATTCAGATTGGGCGAAACGAAGAAAAGTTTGAACAATGGATTGAGTTTGAATGTATAATGTAGTAGAGTTGGTTTACATATATTTGGATTGAATATTTTTTACTATTTTATTTAAAATCATAAGATAAGCATCTTTTGTTAATTATAAAAGAACAACAGTGAATTCTAGTCAAATGCGAGCAAAGAAGATTTAAACAAATATATTTGGAATATATATACATTAGTATATACTCGACTATTTATTTGGCTTTTTTTTTCTCTGTCATTTCCCTTCACATTAAAACTTCGATAAGTTCCATCATTAACCAAAGCATTAGGAAACTTCTTAATGTTTTTAAATCTATTATTAGAATTATAGTTTATATCATAGCTCTTAATAGCGAAGGACATTTTTTTCTTTGAATTTTTTTAAATATTTTTTTCCCACGCATGAAACTCGCGCACTCTGCATATGCAAAGCTTTGAACCTACAAACAATTGGTTGAAAGGTAACGCTCTCAATCACTAGGCCTAGGTTGCTTGCATAAACTCTTACATACATACTACTCAATTCCTATGAATTTATATATCTAACACCTAAACTTCAATTTTTACATATACACAATCTTTTCTATAAATGAAAATGAGAATATCACTTTTTTAAAGTTTAAATAGTGGTATTATTGATGTGATATGAAAGATTTGAGTAATATAAATGTAAAAAGTAAATTTCATGTGCTAGATATATAAATACATAAGAATTGGGTTGTATGTGTGTAAATGCCCCACACGTTTTTTAGGGATCGAATTATTGATTCTATCTTTAAATACTTTTTGGGAACTTTTGTGCCAACATAGCTAAAATTATTTTCTAAACATTGGCATATAAATGATTTGTGTTTTTGCAATGAAGATAATGAAATGAAGAACCACCAATTGTTTACATGTCATTAAGCTAAAGCCTCCAAGTTAAAATCAACAAATCCTCTTTTCCATAAATTTGGTTACACTGCACACACTTTTGATCTAGTTTCTACAAAGTTCATACAGAAAACTCTACCAGAAACATTTTTCTACGTTTAAGACTTAGGATTGGTGTTTTATACAACTAAAATTTCCTATTCTCTTACAATTTGTTGTGTTTCTTAACACATATAATTAGAAATGTTTGAGACAGAAAAATCAAAATTGATCACAGCCAAACCACAACATGAAAACAGATCAATTCAAAAGATCTAAAATAAATTGAACAAATGCATAAGAAAGGAGATCCATAAAAGAGCTTAAGATTTAATGTGAAAAAACTCAATTACTGAAATAAATCCACGAAGCCACACCACTCCAAAAATTTCACTATGAAAATGAGGAATGTAAAGAATTACAACACACTCACAATTGCTCTCTACACTCCTAAAACTTACAATAATTCATGATGCTCCTTTCACTCTTGGTCACACAAGAGCATTCATTGAAATCCACCCTCAAATCTCAAAAACTGCTCAACACAACTTTGTACTTGTTGCACACATTGTTGAGAGACTTTCGAAAGCGTAAGAATTTTCATCGAAATTAGGGCTTGAATCTCAAATGGGAGAGAAATTGCTTATAGTGCTATAGCACAAGTCGTGGGCACCGCCTTTCCACTCCCATGGGTTCATGAGCCATCACACCCCTCCTAGGTTCTGGAATGTCGACTGCTCTATTTTTGGACTTGGAAATGAACAACTCACAGTGCAATTGCACCTTGAATATGTTCAACAAGAGCCCCTATGGCACTAGGTTGCGAATTATGGGTGCAAGAGCGCCAAATTCTCTTTATTGGAGCGTCCCTATGTCCACTAGAGCACCTCAAGGGGGCGCTTGAATGCTCGTAATCCCACTTGGATGCTTATTAAACCCAATCACTCTTCTCCATATTTGTTCCTACATATATGTACCATTTTTATAATTATATAGTGCGGCTCTCCTTTGGTATCGGCCTTCCCAGACTCTCACTGAAGCCAAATGTAGCGTCTTAATACAATACCTTAGTCAACATATCTACGTGATTTTGAATTGAGCGTAAATTATCCAAGAATAATTGTTCGTCTTCTATAAGAAAATGAAAAAAAAATGATATCTCAGTTGAAAATGCTTTGTCTTGAAATGAAAATTGACATTCTTAGTTAAATGAATAACACTCATACTATTACTATGAAGCTTTCCAATCTTTTTCTCCTTGCTTAGTTTTTCCATAAAGCTCTACAACAAATCATATCCTTGCAAGCCTTGGTGATAGCAATGCATTTGACTTCTATAGTTAAAAGTACAACAATCATTGCAATCCAAAAAGTGAACTCACTGACGTGTTACCCAAAGTGAAGATTGATCAAATTGTACTTCTTCTACCATTTATATCTCTTATTTGATTTAAGTCTATATATCCATGTAGACCAATCACTTCATTTTCAAAACAAAGTGTCTTGTAATTGTTTCCCTAAAATATGCGAGAGCTTACTTCACCGCCTTCGATTAGTATTTGTCTAAATTTTACATGTATCTATTGATCACTCTCAATGTATATGCAATATCTGATCTCATACATATCACGACATATATCATAATTTCAACATCTAAAACATATAGATTTCTTCCCATAATTAATTGCACTACTTCACGCTTAGATGATAGTTCCTTTGATAGTTTGATGTGACTGCCAAAGGGGCGTGCATTGATTTTTTCTCACATATGTTGAACCTTTATAGGACCTTCTTAACATATTTTGTCTAAGACAACTCAATTTATCTACACTCTTGTCATTGTTGATTCTAATACTGAGGATCCTCTTGGTTAGAGCAAAATTCTTCGTCTCAAATTTATTTTATAATTTTTCTTTCAATTCATTGATTTTCTCCATCTTTACCTACACAATCAACATATCATCTATGTATAAAAGAAGCAAAAATATAATAATTACCAAATTTTTTTATGAAGCAATAATGGTCAGCCTGACACTTTAAAATATAATAATTACCAAAATTTTTTATGAAGCAATAATGGTCAGCCTGACACTTCTTGTACCTACTATCTTACATAAAACCATCAAACTTCTTTACCACTGTCTCGAGATCTGCTTTAAACCATAAATGATATTCTTTAACCTGTAAACAAAATTTTCATTTATCATCAGCAGTTGCAACACATAGAATTTCTCTTCCAGATGACCATGTAAGAAGGCTATCTTTATATCAATTTGCTCTACACGGAGATTTTCCTATAATAATAAGCTCAGCAGAACTCTTATAAATGCCATCTTCACAATAGTAGAAAATATCTCTGCGTAGTTTTCTCATTCTTTCTACTAAAATTTTTCACAATAAGCCATGTCGTGTACACCTATTACCTCCAAACTGTTCTTTCAGCTTGTAGACCTACTTGTTGTGTAGTGCTCTTTTGCTATATGATAATTATGTCAAATCCAACTTTATTTTGACCTCAATGATTGTATCTCATTGTACATGGAAAACTCTCACTTCTTTGAATCTTCAACTTGAGTGGTCTCTTCATAGCATTCTAGTTTACCACTTTCAGTTAGTAGAAGATAATTAAAAATAAGGATAATACCATTATCTCAATCTCATGATTTTGCTAAACCTTTTAACTTCAGTAGTAGGTGTCTAAGTAACTTCTTGTGATTCATCAGATTGAGCACATCTTATTTCTCTATTTTTCGATCACAATTATCTACGATCTCAACATATTTGGATGACTCTTCAGAAATAGCCGATGAAAAATCTTGAGCTTTGTTTATGTCCTTATATATCTCCATTTCATTAAATATCACATCTTTGCTCTTGATGAACTTTTGATTCTAATAGTCTCATAATTAGTACATAAATTCTACTGAGTCATATCCAATGAAAGTGCAATTGGTAGATTTTAATTCAAGTTTACTTCTGTATTCTACATCAACACGATCATATGTTGGATAACCAAATAGATTCAAATGAGATAAATTTACTTCCTTCTCACTCTAAACTTCTTTAGATAAGCCTTCATTCAAAGGTAATGATAGGTCACGATTTATCAGATAAACAACAATTTTTTTTTTCTTCTATCTAAAATTGTTTTAGTAAGCCTGCATGTAACCTCAAACTCCTGGCAGACACTATGATGGTTCTATTCATGCGCTTAGTCACACTATTATGTTATGGTGTCACTGGAACTACTAAGTTATGTCTGATCCCTTTTTAAGCACAATAACTTCACAACCTCTAATCATGATATTCGTCACAATTATCTTATCCAAGGCACTTCGACCTCAAACATGTCTTATTTTATACCATGGCCATCCACTTCTTATTTGTCCCAAATGTATCATATTTATGCTTTTAGAAGTAACTTATATATTTTTGTTGTGATCATCTATGAAAATGATAAAATGATGAAATTCTTTAAACAACCGAATTGGAGTGAGAACCCTTACATTAGTATACACTGACTCTAACTTCTTGGACTTCACCACTGACCCACTTTTGAAGAAAGAAACTTTCTTATGCTTGATATATACACAATCTTCACAAAAATATAGATCTATAAATTTTAAATCTTAGAGCTTGTTCGAATATACGACTCCATACTTTCTCCCTCATATGGCCAAGTGTGTGGTGCTAAAGCCTTGCATTAACTTATTTTCCAACCACATCCATGGATTATGCTGACTCATTAATCAGATAAAGAGTGCATTAAATATTGTTTCGAGCCATCACCCTTGCTCTCTAGTTACCTTCAATAAATCACCTATGAAAGTAGCCATATACCCTGACTGCAATCAATCTCACCAATATTAAATTTCTCTTCAAACTTGGAACCTGTCTAACTTTACTGAGATTCTAGAAAGTTTCATTTGATAACCTGATATCAACAACACTCTTTCCAATAATATTGAAAGACTTATTATCTCTTAATCACACTTTCCCTAGATCACTGTGATTGTAGTTTTTAAACACTTCTTTATTTATGTCATGCATGAAAAAAGACACCTGAATCTACTATGTGAGATTCAATACTGACTTAGAATAAAACATAGTAGTCATATTATCTAAAGTGTTACTCACCATTGTGATCAACCAATCTGAACTGTCTGACAATGAAGTTAGAATTAATCGTGTCTTGACCTCATCATCAAACTTGATGCTCACATAACACTACTTGTTAGCCACAATGTAAAAAGTACTTAAGTTCACACGTTGAATTATCTTCCACTATCTTCATATTCAATCTCTGATTGAACAAAAATTGCTCCTGGCGAAAGAGTGCCACTTCCAGACACTACCTTTTCGTGCGCTCGAGCTGAAGTCACGATTATGGCGTTGTCGCGCCCCACTTGGGAGGTGGAATGTCGACTGCTCTATTTTTGTACCTATAAACGAGCAACGCTTGATGCAATTGTGCCCTAAAAAAACACTGAATTTCCCAATGCTAGGTGCACAGAGCACCCTTATGGCATCTGGGTGCCACTTATGGGCGCAAGAGCAACCAATTCTCTGGACCAGAGAGCTCCCAAAGAGGCGTTGGAATAGTGGATTATCCACAACAATCAAGCTCCACACATTGTAACAATAAGGAAATAATGTAAAGTTTGGTGATTCTAGACTTAGCTTATCACTTAAACATATGTACAATATTTGGCGAGTTATGAAATCAAAAGTCTATGGCTAAAATCAATCTAACGAACTTCAAGCATTCACTTTCTTGACAGTGGACACATTCGCTTTTTAATATTGTACTTGACTGCCAATTTTGTGAGTTTACTCCCATGTTGGATGGCTTTTTTAGCAATCATTGGTTGGAGTCCATTTGTTAGTCTTTATTAGTTTATCCATATTTCTTTTGATATGGTTCAAAATTTGTGAATGAATATATTGCATTTTATGTAGGTTAATTTTGAAGATTTCAAAATTTCTCCTTTTGATTCTAATATTGGTTTTATGTTTTTTTTTCTTTTTCTGGACAATGATGTGGCTTTCTTCCACTTTTGGATATCTGAGTGTCTATTTTGCGGAGCAAATATTACAAGCTTACATTGGAGGACACTGTTTGTTTTTATTTTTTTTTCTGCATCAATCTGCACCATGGACTTACGTGCACAGGCATTATAAAATAATAATATTTTAATTTTTAAAAGATAAATATATATATTTGCATGTATAAAAATAATGATATACAAATATATAGCATTTGAGTGCTGTATTCATAAATCATTTTTTT
>NW_018164592.1:287289-291587 GCF_001263595.1 Phalaenopsis equestris
CTTAATCAATATTTTAATTGATTATAAATCTTTGTCGCCTTGTGGTTAATTATATTTTTTTAAAATACTACTTAATATATATATAAAATTGATGAGTAGTATTTCGAGCCAAAACGAGCCGATCACTAGCGAACACATCTTAGTTCGTGTTCAGCTCGTTACCTTATCGAACGAAATTAACGAGCCGAACACAAACTGTTCGCGAACAACGAGCCGTTTTGACAACCCTAATAAGAATATTCTCCCTGTAATTTTCATTTTTATTGAAAAATAAAAATTCCCAATGATGTAATAGTAACATTCATATATGTAGGGCACCACCAATGATCAATTGTGCCAACAAAGAACCACATCTATACATAAAAAGTTGAGTTTAAAAAGAGGTAGAACAAATAATTTCTAATACGTGTCATATAACCTTTTTGACTTGAAAGTATTTTATATGCATTTTATGTGATCCGCTTAATAGTGAGGGCTTTCATGGCTATTCAGCATTATGTGACTGTCAAGATGCTTCCGCCCCACCTTGTGGTCACTGCCTCGTGCTCATAAATGCGTGCATGGAGAACTACTGCAAATGGATAAGTGACAAATGCATCTATACGCTAAAATCTATTTGTATCTTATTAGTATATTTCAAATAATGAAATGTACTAATTTTTATGTAATACTTTCATATTACATAAAAATTATCAATATTGCAAAATTAAAAAAAATGAAATATACTTTTTCAAACATAGGTAAAATGCTGTAAACGTGAGAATCAAAGTGTTAGATATGTAAATACATAAAAAGTTGTTATGTGATATGTATGTAAATTTTATTTAGTTAAATTTCGGAGACCCCGTCAAATTCTTTTTTAGAATTTTAAGATAGATAATCAAAATTGTAATACATTTATTACAAAATATAACATCACATTCATTTAATAATCACAATACAATTATTTCTTATAACTATTAAGCGTACTCATTGAAGTTACATTACATTAGTGAAGAGCTCACACCTCTCCGGCCACATATTTACATTTTCGGCAGTCTTCTTTTGTTAGTAGATCTCTCTTTTGCCGCTTAGGAAATCGCGTGTGCGCCAGAGACTACACAAAGAACTCTTCACTATTTTGGGTGGCATTTTGGAAAGCAGAATAACTTGAAGAAACGAACTGCGACAGCAAAGTTTAGGGCAATTTTTTTGTCATTAAAAGCTGGAGATCTGTAGAAGAGTTTAGAGATGAAGAAGAACCAGCAAGAAGAGAAAAACAATAAGGAGAAGACAGGCAAAAGGGACATCAAGGACAAAAAAAAGACAAAAAGCGAGAAGGTATAGAAATATAAAATAAGAATATAGATAAGGGACACTACATGCATAGCACGCAATTCTTATATATTTATATACCTCACACTTAAAGCATTTATATTTACTCACATAGCATTCAAATCTTTAATATCAGATCAAAAATAAAATTTAAAAGGTGAAATATGTCTTTTCATGCATAAATTTAAAACACCAGAATGTCGTATATAAAATGGAGAAGTTTATTTGTGATATATGCATATTCAAAAGAATTGTGGGCTGCTTATGTAACTTTCACTGTAAATTTTCCTCAATTTTCCTTTTATTTTATTTTTTTTACTTATCATCATGAGCATAGACTAGTAGCCCTGTCTCACTGAGCAAGCCACGATTTGAGCCCAATGCCTGAGTTTTGTCTTCATTTGTTCCGGACTGTCCCCTGTGAATCCATGTAATTAAAAACTTAATCAAACATAAATAAGATTTATTAAAAAAGGGGCATTTACATGCATACCACACACAATTCTTAACTATTTACATATATCATACCCAAAAATACATATTTATATACATAACGCTAAAATCCATAACATAACATCAAAAAGTATCAGCATCACTCTTTCTTTAAAGAGAAAATATCTTTTAGTTTCTACAACCAACAGAGAATGAGGAGGCTACATCATATACACGTGAAGTTACATATTTTCATGCATAAATTTATGATACTAAAATGTCATAGCTATAAAACTTTCAGATTGCAAGGACACAGCCTTGTTACTACTTACCCGGTTTAAAGATCTGCCAGGTATCATCATCAGGATTAACAGAAGTCTTCCCCTGCTCCAGCTGAGACTGCTCATTCGGAGTTCTTGGGCTCGGCGTCCCAAAAAGAGTCGTCATCGGCGATGAAGATGTTGTCGCGGCTGCCGTCGGCGTCGATGCAGGACTCGGTGTCTGTCGCAGCTTCGTGTCAGACGACTGCCTGTTCAATGCAAAGAGTAGATTAAGCGCCGGCAGAGTTTTGCACAATTCCCTGCCTCCGTTATCCTCGCTGAACCCAAAACCGAGCTCTACCGAACCCCTTAGCTCATCCATGTCCTCATCCGTCAAACTCCTTACCCTCTCCCTCCTCGTCCTCGCCCCTTCTTCCTTCCCATCCAAGTCCCTCTCCGCCACCAACCCATCGCTTTGGCTCCGCAGGTACATTTGCCGCTTCTTCTTCTCCCATTTTGCTTCCCTCTCCATATCTCTCATTGAAAGTTGCTTCGAAAGAACCTTCTTCGCCAGATTGCCAGTCCACGTCTTGGGTGGCTGCAGCACCTCGACATCCTCATCATCTGTCTCACTCTCGGAGGAAACCGGCGTTGGCATTGAGGCTGAGGACGATGAGGAGTGGAGTAATTTTTTTTGCTGTTCCATCTCCCTGTTCATGGTTCTTCGATAACTCATCATCGCCCAGCCGGCGTTAGCCACAATGGCCTCGCCGCTTAGACGTGAGATGAGGGAAATGGGGAAGGAGAAGATGGGTTGGGGTTAGGAAGAAAGGACCGCACCAACGGTCGAGAAGAAGAGAACTGTCCATCGCGGGATTAGGTTGCACTTGCTAAAAATACGAGAGGTGGAGTTGTGGCCACAGGTTTCTCCTGCTATGTTTAGTGGAAAGAGCCAGAAAGGCAGATGCGTGCATGGAAGCTGTAGTTGCGCTTGATCTCTTCTCATTTTGGCAATCTGTTTTTGATGGTTCTGCGTCGATGGTTTGTCAGTTGGTAGAAAATATTAAACCGAAGTGCGGCGATGGCGATCCGTCCGCAGCTCTGTTCTGCATCCGGACAAATATTTTCTAGTTAGTACGTGAAAATATTCGGTGGGGGATACGGACACTGCATGCAGAGATCACGGTGATTTACGGTCAGAATTATTTTCATTTAAAAAAAAAAAAATTTAGGTGAGGCCCACCGAAATATATCGAGACCGTAGATCAAATGATTTACTGTCCGGATCGGACACAGCACGGCGTGCGGTGTCCGATCCGTATGGAATAATTTTAAGGGTATCACCGCTGCTCGGATGAGCCTAATACCAACCTTATAATAGTATGAAATACATCCGAGGAAAAAATATTAGGTGAATTAATGAATTACACACGAATAAAGATAATCATTTAGGCGAAAAATTATTGTATGCCGAGTGGGCCCCAACCCTCTATAAAATGTACCAATCAGTGCATTATAGTGGTCTCACTTATCATGTGACAAGTGCATGCTAGACACCGAACACAGATCTGCATCTGATGTCTTCATAGAATAATCTCTCTATTTATGTACATAATATTTTTTCCTAACATGAAAAAACAGTGCATCTATTTGGGGCTCATTGGTTTTTTTTTCTTTTTAATAATGGTTTATTATTTGTTACGCTATACGGCCAAAATTTGGAGAAAAAGATGATTCTCTTTAGCTATTTAGCATGAATGAGTAGACTCAATGTTAATTGATTGAAAAAAAAATGATTCTTATGTTTCCAATATACTCATAAAATTAAGAATTATAAAAATTTTAGATTTAATGGCATTCTCAAAACATTATATTGGAAAAAAATATCATATAAATTCATACCCACCATTTAAAAAATTGTGCATTGAATGGTCGCTGATTTAAGTTGTCTTTATTTGGTCTTTGTTTAGTTTAATAGTAAATTAGTTGAAATAGATCAAATATTTTTACTAGGATTAAGCTTATCAGAAATTGAGTACGAACTTAGTGGTTAACCCAACAAGAATGAAGACTCTTGTGTACTCTTAAATAGGACTGTCAAAAAAGCTCGTTGTTCGTGAACAGCTCGTGTTCGGCTCGTTCGTTAAAACAAGCCGAACATAATCAAATTTTTAAAGCTTGAATTATAAACGAGCCAAACACGAACAACTCCTTGTTCGCTCGTGTTCGGCTCTTTTTAGCTTGAAATAAAAAAAAAATATTACTATTTATATAATAATATATTACATATAT
>NW_018164592.1:291687-298766 GCF_001263595.1 Phalaenopsis equestris
TGGCATTAGATCATTTGCTGCCAACTCTTCCCAGACGACTGATGGACAACATGGCTGACGGTACGAACCAGGACGATATGGACGCCCAACTCCTAGCTATGACAGGATTTTGGGTCCCTACCTCTATGGCAACTGTAAAGAAGAAAAAGGTTGTAAAGAAGGAGAAACGATTGAGACCAAACTTGAGTCGGCTGATCAAGTCGTCTCATTTGAGAGTCCTGAGGGGCAGACGCCGAAAAAGCCTCACCAGAAAACCCTGTCTAATGGGCCTAGCACGAGCGTGATTGTTGAGGGCCAACAAGACCTGATTGCTGCAGGTAGCGAGGTTGGAGAAAAGCTGTCGAAGGAAACGACAGTCATCAGCTCTTTCCAACCATCACCACATAAAGGTGGAGGTAACTTGTCGCGAGAAAAAGACTAATTTTTGTTTCTGAAGTTTTGTTGCTTGATTCCATTAATTATGGATTGTTTAATCTTAGGGCTCACTCATTGCAAACATATATTAAAAGTTATGTTTTAGGGGAAGAGCGCATTGGGAAAGTGTTGGGCTAGAACATTGATTGGATGGAGATCGTCGTCGACAACCGTGAGAAGTGGGACAGGAGTTTTTATTCCGAGAGACGTTGATATGCTATGCGACCGAGATCTTATAAATCTAGATTATTTTTTATTGTAATATTTATGATTGGTTTTTATATTTAGTAGTTTTTATAAAGCATTCAAAGGTAAATATTTTTGCTTAATAAGAGGAATTATTTGTCCCGCGGTATTGTGGATTGTCAAGCAAAAAAAGGGAATACATTTATTTTTCTTTTTTAGTAATATTATTTATTTTATTTTCAAATGAATTTGCTATAAATTTGAAGATTTTATATTGTATGAATATGAATACTAAGATACGAATATGACACCATACATATATGTTACATGAATATATTAAATAAATAAAATATTAAAAAAAGAAATTTAATTGACTAAAATTTTAAAAACTAAGAGCAACGTTGATTTTAGTTGGCGGTGGCAGTTGCCAGAGTGGGAGGAACTCAGGAACTCGCCGTATCTACAATGTATATGTGATGTTGGACTCAATTTCTTTTCCTAGCTTCAGCCTTTTTCTAGCTCCGGATCCCCCTCCTTTTAAGAGGAGTGTATTCCAGGTTACAAATGTGGAAGGAGTTCAAATCAATATGACCGGACGACCCAAAGAGATTTTCTTGATTAGATGACATTTGATGAACATTTAAGTTTCTTAATAATGTAAGAATTGAACAATCTTAGGCTTGTTGAATTCGTCTCACTGAAATGCTTTATTTGACTATATACATAACAACGAGAGATTTAGAATATGTTAACCTTTGAATTATTTCAGGGAAAGCTACTAAAAATAGTTTAATGTCTTGATATGGTAATATTTTTGGTATTACCATCCTTACATAATTCGAATAAAGCTCATCCGGATGTAACAATTTCTCTTGATTTACATATTTTTTATTGTGTTCCGCTAGAAATTGATTCTTTTAAATTAATTACAAAAATAAATATAGGGTGTTAAATTTAAATATGCACTATTTCTATGGTGATTGAAGACGCGTGGTCACATGACCACATGAAATATTTTAATTGAAACTTAAATATAAATATAAATATACAATATACTCTTATATAAATTTAAATATCTTGCGTCGATCATGTTCGAACAAATGATTTTTAGATTTGAGTTGGATGGTGTATGTGTTTAAATCTCAAAAAAGAAATACTTGGCGTCCATAAATTTGACACTAAAAAGCTATTTTATCCTCGACAAAAATATGGCAAATATTGGCTCCTGTGGGCCGCACTAATTATCGATTCATAATTAATCATACAAGCTACGACGAAATGAGCTCCGAGTTGGGGCATATATATACTCATCCCCTTAACCCCTAAATATGATCCCCCCATTCATGCAAGAAGCCCGAAACTGATATTCTTCGACTGCGCAAATTCATGCCATCTTCCTCCTCCTCTCCCATACATTGCTCTTCACTTAATCACCTATGTGTTGTGAAAAACGATGATAGTCAAACGAAAAATGAAACAAGAAAATTGCACGCAGAAAAACACCAGAGCGTCACATGAATTTACGTAGTTCGGCAAATTTGCCTACGTCTATGGAGCTACAGAGGATTTTATTTCTTTGAGGAATTACACCGTCGAGCGCCTCAACGTTTACAAGAAAATCTCTATTTTCTTCTCTCCCTTCCTCTCTCTCTCTCTCTCTCTTCCTCTCTCTCTTAAAGGACTTGGCTTAGCTTGACTTGTAGCTTAGTTATGGCAAGCCATAAGATGCTATTTATAGAAATCAGGAAAGCGGTAGGTGGGATGTAAGTGAGCGGTAGGTGGGCGGTACATGGGAAGATAGATGAGCGGTAGGTGAGATTCTTAATTAGGAAGTTAATTAAATTGTGGTGGACCGAATCTCCACATTACCCAACAATTCTCCCACTTGGAGATTGGGATACTGACTGCATCACCAACCGGCTGCATCATCTACTAGATGTACCGACATTTTCCTCAAACATGATATCCTTCACATCTGCAACTCAAAGCCCCTGTCTTCATGCCAGAAGGCCAGCTGAAGTCAAACACAACTTCAGCTTCTCATGAGAACACTCTTAGTTAACATATCACCGTCAAAGTAGCCTTGTACCACCAAGCTCTTTCCTAGGTTACTCATGTATCTGCTTACAACTTCCACTGCATGAGCAATATTCTGCGCTTACTGAAAGTCTTTTTCAACAAGTCCAATCTTATATTCCTTACTATCACCAAGCGCAGTCTTCATTCGATACACTCACTTGTTGTTCAATGTCTTCTTCCTTGGTGGAAGTTCTGTCAACTCCCAAGTCTGATTCCGTAGCAGGGAATTCATCTCCTCTTTCTTGGGCAGCTCTCACTTGCTCAAATTCTCATCTTGCAAATTTTTTTCAGAGCTCTGTGGTTCTCCTCTATTTGTCTGTACAAAGTTCAGTTTTCTTGCATTTGACACTATGCCACTTTTCAGGAAACTGACATTCTTCTGCTTCCCCATAATGCACCTCTGACTCATGTGTCCTCGCCTGAGTAAACATGTAGTCATATATAGTGTGTCAGTTTTCTTGCCCCGAGCCATTACTAATGCTCCTTTAGTAACCTTCAAGGTGCTATCTGAGAACACGACCGAATGACCACCCTCTTTGAGCTGCCCAACAGAGATGGAGTTTTTCTTCAACTCAGGAACGTGTCTAACCTTTTGCAAAGTCCACTTGCTCTTGTTAGGGAGTGCAATATCAACATCTCCAATCCCCACCACGTCCATAGCTTTTCCATCAGCCAGATATACCTTCTCAAAGTTACCTGCAACATAATTTCGCATTAACTCCGGGCGGGAAGATGTATGGAAGGAAGCCCATGAATCAAGTATCCATTCATCAATAGAACTATGAGCTGTCATCAATAATTCATCATTCATCTTGTATTTCTTCAGTTACAACATTAGCGACATCATTCTCCTTCTTGTTAGGATTCCTGCAGTTTCTTTTTATGCGGCCAGCCTTGCCACAATTCCAACAGGTTGTCTGTTGACCAAACTTTGATTTCGATCTTTCTCTTTTTGAGTTCTTGTCATATGATCTCCCTCTAAAATGAACATTCAACGCCGAACTTGAATACGAGGCCTCGCCAGAATCCTTCTTGGGTACCTTCTAAGCCAAAATCAAATCACGAATATCATCATATTTCATCTTAGATTTACCCGCAGAAATGTTAACTGTCATCCTCATTTAACTGTCATCCTCATGGCTTTTCAATTATTTGACAATTAAGCCAACAATATCAGGGCATGTATCTCATTATTAACATTAATTTCAACAGACGACAATTGATTTGTGAGAGTATTGAAATCATTCAAGTGTTGAGCAACAGTGACACTTTTTGTCATCTTCAAGTTGAATAACTTTTTAATCAAATGCACCTTGTTATTCGTCGATGACTTTTCATACATACCTGATAAAATCGCCATGAGTCTGCAGTAGTCCTCCCCTTGATGACGTTGTAGGCAACCGATCTCGATAGAGTTAATCGAATAACTCCCAGAACTTGTCGATCCAACAGATTCCATTATGCATCGTCCATCTTTTTCGATCGTTTTCCCAGTAACGGAATATGAAGTTTCTTCCCATAGAGGTAGTCCTCTATATGCATCCTCCAGTAAGCAAAATCTGTGTCATTGAACTTCTTGATCCCGGATGTCATCACTTCGTCTCTGCCCATCATTCTTCCTTATATTCGAACCAAAGCTCTGATACCAGTTGTTGTGAAAAACGACGATAGTAAAACGAAAAATGTAACGAGAATATTGCACGCAGAAAAACACCAGAGCGACACATGAATTTATGTGGTTCAACAAATTTGCCTACGTCCATGGAGTTGCAGAGGATTTTATTTCTTTGAGGAATTATACTGTCGAACGCCTCGACGTTTACAAGAAAATCTATATTTTCTTCTCTCCCTTCCTCTCTCTCTCTCTATTTTCCTTTGGCTTGGCCCTTGCTTGGCTTGACTTGACTTGTAGCTTGGTTATGACAAGCCATAAGAGACTATTTATAGAAATCAGGAAAGCAGTAGGTGGGAGGTAGGTGGGCGGTAAGTGGGTGTGGTAGGTGAGCGGTATGTGAGATTTTTAATTAAGAAGCTAATTAAATTGCGATGGACCGGGTCTCCACATTATCCAACACTACAATAAAAAACTTAACTGTTGTTTTGAGGCGCATCCCACCTATTACTTAATCTTGCCCTTTGTTTTTTTAATATGGATGAACAAACCAACAAAATTTTCTACAATGAGATTGAAGAGTGAATCATGCTCGTCCAATAAATTAAAACTAACAAGAAAAATCAGAACTCTGCTCATCATTAACGAAAAAAGACCAATTTTTTTCCCGAAGTTTTCTTGCTTACTTGATTTCATTAATTATGATTTTTTTGGTCTTAGTGTGCACTGCGGCAAACATATATTGTAAGTTGGATTTTAGGCAAGAGATTGGATGAGAAGATTGATCGGATGGAGATCACCGACGATGACCTCTAGAAGAGGGACAAAAGTTTTCATTCTGAGATACATTGTATATGCTCTGTGATCGAGAACACATAAATCTCGATGACTTTTTAATAGTAATATTTATGGTTGATTTTTTTATTGTTTTGTTTTTCTAAAGCATATGGGAGCAAATATTTTTACTTAATAATGGGAAATTTTTATCCCATGATATTCTGGTTTTCAAAATAAAGAGATAAATGCTTTTGTTTTTCTTTTTTAGTAATATTCTTTATTTTATTTTTGAATCAATTTGCTATGCATTTGAATATTTTATCTTGTATGAATATGGATACTGAGATACGGATATCACACGGTATCATATGTAACATGTAAATATTAAATAAATAAAATATTAAGAATAAAAAAATAAATAAAAAGGAAATTTAATTGAAAAATAATTTAAATTTTAAGAGAAACATTAGCTGGAGTTAGCCTGTGATGATGACAACCAAAGTTGAGAAACAAATTTTGATGGAGTTGGTGACGGCAGTTGCTGGAAATGGGAGGAACTCATCATATCTACAATGTATGTGTGATGTTAGACTCAATTTATTTCCAAGCTTCAGCTTTGTTAGCTTTGGTTCTCCCTCCTTTTAAGAGGGGTGCAGTTCATGTTACAAATGAGGAAGGAATTTAAACAAATCTTATCGGACGACTCAGAAAGATTCCCTTGATTTGATGACATTTAATGAAAATTTAAGTGTCTTAATGAAGTTAGAATTGAACAATCTTAGTCTCGTTAGATTCGTCTCATTGAAATGCTTGATTTGACTATATGCATGACAATGAGAGATTTAGAATATGTAAACCTTCCAATTATTTCATGAAAAACTCCTGGAAATAGTTTAATGCCATGATATGGATTTAATTTGACTTGGATTAGATCAATTTTGGCATAGTTGAGGTTGTCTTGTCGAGCCTGTCAATTTGAGTTCAAGTTTACTGAAATCAGAGTTCTGGATGTATTTTAATTAAAATTTGAATGTATCTTGTTAAATGATGTGACTCAGCTACATGTCATGCCCAGAAATTCTTATCATATGATAGAAATTTATTGATGAGCCAATAGCACTTAAATTTTTAATAATATATTGAAAATATCATTATTATTATTGTATGTTGATACATTCAACCAGTCATAATAAATGCAAGCATTCGAACTACAGCTGGCCATGCGTGGCACCCAGAATTCTTTTGCAAAGCGTTTAACCAACAAATTTTCTAATTTTCTCCGAGTACGAGGATCGCGAGGGGCGACGTAGAAATCCTGTCCGGCCAACTAATCCACCTATACAGCCGAACGGCCTTGGGGAATTTATATTAAGGGCCTTTCACATACATAACACATAATTTTCATGTATTTATAAATCTCACACTTAAAACTTTCATTTTTACACACATGACACTCAAATTTTTAATCTCACATAAAAAATAATATTTTTCTGTTTAAGTATGAAAATTTTGGGTGTGAGATATGTAAATATAAAAAATCGTGTGCTACCTATTAAATCCCATAGTTTCTTAATCACTTAACCATACCGCACACCACTGACAAGCAGCACACAATCCCTCCCAAAATCCCTTTTATTCTAATCCAAGCCCCATGTTGTTTCTCTCAGCAAATAGTCTATATCTCCTCGTACACCCTGCTAGCTGGTCCTCCTCCCCGCCTTTCCATGCACTCCACAAGTCCCAATGCTGACTCTATTCCTCCACTCCTCCATTTTTGAAACCCAACCAATCCCTGGCTTCTCCTTACAAATATTCATCTGTATAATCAACCACAGAACTACACAAGATTTAGAATATGTAAACCTTCCAATTATTTCATGGAAAACTCCCGAAAATAGTTTAATGCCTTGATATGGTTTTAATTTGACTTGGATTAGACCAATTTTGGCATCGTTGAGGTTATCTTGTCGAGCCGATCAATTTGAGTTCAAGTTTACTGAAATCAGAGTTC
>NW_018164592.1:298866-299415 GCF_001263595.1 Phalaenopsis equestris
AGTGTCCCCCCCGCCGCTGCGCTTCACTGGTGCGCGAGCAGAGGGGGAGAATATACATCCTTCGTCGCTGCGCTACCATGCTTTTGTGCTGGTATATCCACGGAGATGAATAGCAAGCTACTTATCATCTTTATATGTTTACGTATTTTGCCTAACCGATCCGTTTCTTTTACTCGGTCACTTTTTGGGCTTGGCTGGCTTGATTAAGAAAAGCTTTCGTATCTGCAATTCTGCATGGTTGGATTCTTTTATTTTTACCCTTCCGGAAGTGGACGGATGGAATGGGTTTATGGGGTTTCAGATTCCATTTTGTTTTTTTTTTGGGTTTTGTTGTGTTGCTGGAGTTGTGTTTTTGGCGTGGGGCTTAAAGGCCACCATGTTATGCTTTAACGGAGTGTAATCAATTTATAGCTAGTCATGGCATAGTTGGCGCTAAGATTTCTCGAAAGTAAACTGGCTTGTTTTATGATTGTCTCGTGTGCTAATTAGTTTATTTCATCGTTTGAATGATTTATGATGTTATTAAGCGATCAATTTTGTTTCTTTTTT
>NW_018164592.1:299515-321352 GCF_001263595.1 Phalaenopsis equestris
TTATATATATTTATGTCTAAGTTTAAATTATAACAGACAATGTGGTTAGTGCATTCTTTGGTATATATTTAATCCATGTTCGAATCTCACACTTTACATCTATTTTTCTCAATTTAAGTTTAACAAGCTAATTTCGAGCCGAACACGAACACTAATATTTTAATCGAGCCGAACACGAACACTAATATTTTAATCGAGCCGAACACGAACACATTGTTCACGAGCCGATTTCGAACACAAGCTATTTTGAGGGAGCCAAGCCTGAGCTCGCTCAAGCTCGGCTCGTTTACAACCCTACTCTTAAATGGGAGGGTGTCAACTTAGATTTGTGGATTGAGTTTGAAATTGGCCCAAAATTGATCATACTTGAAACTACGTTTTGACCACAGCTTGACCCTAGAGTATTAAGTTGTTCAAAAAAGCCTATCCAAATCCAATCCACATAACGCTTTTAATATAAGATGCAACGTTCACTCGTGCAAAATTCAGGTTAATTTCGGGTTTATGGGTTAATTTCAGATTTACAAGATAATTTGGGTTAAATTTTGAATTGGCGATTCAACATGAACCCAGTCTAAAATATTAAATGTGTGCGGATTCTAGACCCAAACACCACTAATAAGTTTTTCAGATTTAACTCGAAACTGAATTTTTTTTTATTTGAGTTTTAATTGAATTAACACGTTGGATCTAATTCGACATCCCTACCTAGAGATGAGAGTAAGAGAGATCATGACATTTCGGTACAAGAGAGATCATGACATAAAAAGAAAAATCAATAATAAATTATCTTGTTTGAATCTTGATTTGAGATTTTGATTTAAGTGTAAAATTATCTCTCGTGTAGGTTGGAGAATGTCATGGGACTTTGACACTTAACATTTCCAAATAAAATAAAAACTACTGCAGGTGATTGCGGTTATTAGCGTCAAATATTTGTGTTAGATTTTTCGGATGCACGCATTTGCGTTTGATTTGCGACTCTGAAGTTACAGAAAATAGTTGTTGATATGTGTGGCAGAGTTTGCGTCGGATTTGTCTTGAATAAAGTGACACAAGACATTTTAAAAATAGTAAAACCTACAGCGGGTTAGCATTGAAAAGTGGGTTGGATATGCGTCAAAGAAAACGATGAAAAACTTTACTCAACACTTTGAAGTACATCTGACACAAATTAAATAAAAAAACAAACTAAAAAAACATAAAATACCCTCGCTGCCATTCCTCCCGCACCATTCATTTTATTTTTTTCTTTGTGCTCCCCAAACCCTTGCCGATGTCCCTCTCACGCCCCCAAATTGGTTGAAGTGGAGGAATGCATCGGGTATATTGTTCAAAGCTACAGTTATTTAAATGAGGGATGTTATTAGTAGAATTCAAGTTAATTGGTTGAAGTGTAGGAATGCGTTGGGTCTATTGTGTGATAGAGCAATACTGCTTAGACCACAAGGAAAAAACTTATGTGACGGTGCTAAGACTTGCAATGCTCAAAGACGTAGAATGTTGGCTTTTAAAAGAGAATCATAAAAAAAAAAAGGTTAATTATTGTTGAGATGAGAATGCTTAGGTGGATGCATGAGTGCCTTGACACATAGACAAAATAAAAAATGAATATATATTTGATATGGTTATCGTAGATTAAGTGGCGAACAAAATGAGATAAAGATGTCTTAGACATATATTTTATTTTTCGTAATAGTTGTATTGATCTGTCAAGCTACATCTATATTGATTATACGTAATTTTAAAGCTTGGATGTATAGTAGATTATATCTCAGATGAAAATGATTCACTGATGAGTTCTTAAATTGTGTTAAGGAATTCATTCATGTGACATCACAACTGCCCATTTATCATTCAAATGGTAAGTTCTAATATCATTGTACGAAGTACAAGAATCAAATGTATTTGCGATCTAAATAAGTTGGATCTTTACCACAAGGGATTCAAATCAAATTATTGGTACTAGACTGCACATGGTGAGCAAAAACCAGAAATTAAGTATGATCAAGTTGGTGTCTCAACAAGTTATGACCCTCCAGAAGAGGAATATGATTCTGGAACATATGAAGAAATGGTTCATGAAGCTTAGAGAGCTCATTTTGTTGAGAGTGTTCAACACGAAGGCAAAATCGAACATTGAACTCAATAATTCTATGACTTACTCAATCTTGTATAATAACACTTACGAGATGGTTACACTACACATACATAGTTATCAATGACACTGAGAATGAGAAGCATCAAATCTAATTTTAAGATGCCTAAATAACCATTCAATTCAAGTTGCAACATTTTTGAAAGAGACGGACCCCACAAAAAATTTAGTGTAGGATGATCTGGGCAAAATAAAAAATTTTGTGTCAAAGTTAGGATTACAATCTCAAAAGAATGATTGAAGTGTTAAGGGATACATGATATCATACAATGCCAATGCAGTCGAGACGACTTATCAATTTTGTGGTTGTCAGTTTTATTTTTCACCACAAAGTTTTGAATACCATAGAAATTCAAAAATTTAATGAAGTATTTAAATAATCAAAACATGTCATCAAAAGTAATATACGATCCCAATAGATAGAAATATCACTTTATGATAGGTTCAATTATTTAAATTAAGAAATTTTGGATATTTGTAATGGTCTATAATTAAGTTGACAAATCTTTCCCTTATCTAATAAGAAGACTAGATGGAGTTTAGATTAAATATGAGGTCTTAAACATTTTATAAAGCAAGCCCCTATAGCTATTGCATCTTAAGCTACACAAGTTAGAAAACTCTCGATTAGGGCTGTGGTTTTGTTTTCATCAAATTTCTAAGTTTAGATTTTCAAGATTTTTTATTAAGAATTTTAAATGAAAAATGCTCAAAAGTGGAGCAGTTATTATCAGAACCAAAAGGAAGAAAATCTAGGAGATGTTGAAGATACTGAGGTTTGGATGTATTTTAATGTTAGATCAGAAAGACAATTTTGATGAGGTTTTTTTTTTGTGGAAATTTGAAAGAGACTTTGTGATATTTTTAATGAATTTTGATGGAATTATTGTGGATTTTTGGTAGAGTTCTTGTGGAATTTTGGTGAAAATTTTGATGAAAGTTTGGTAAATTTTAGTGGACATTTAGGTGAATTGTTTGGATGAATATTTGGTGAAATTATTGTGGAGTTTTGGTGGAAATTTTGATGAAAGTTATAATGGTTTTGGATGCAATTTTTAGTGAGCTTTTGGATGAAGGTTTTGGGAGTTTTTGGTGGAGGTTTTGATGGTTTAGGTGAATATTTTGATAGAATTTCAAGTGGGGCTTAGATCTAGAAATTTAGTGGATTTTGGCTACAGATTTTGGTGAATTTTGGCTAGGCATTTTGGTGAATTTTTTCTAGGAATTAAGGTGGGTTTGATGTAGCTATTTTGGTGGAGTTTAAGAGTGAAGGTTTCGGGAGGGTTTGGTAAAGTTTGGGTGAATGTTTTGGTGAAGTTGCGTGAAGGTTTTGGGTGTTTTTTTAGTGGGTTTGGTGAAGTTTAGGTGATGGTTTTCATGGGTTTTGGTGGAGGTTCTGGTAAAATTTAGGTGGGTTTTGATGAGGATCTTAGTGGAGTTTTGAAGTGAAGGTTTTAGGAGAGTTTGATGAAGTAATTATCTCTCTTTTTTTTTTCTGAGGATTATATGTATATTTTGTAAAGCTAAATTTTCTTGTCTTCTCTTTTCGTAATTAACATTTTTTTTTGAATTTACATACACATCATAGAATTCTAATGAATTTTCATAGTTAACACTTAAATGCCAATTTTTTTTATACAAAAATGCCCAATTTTCATTTTCACATGCATACCATTCAAATTTTAAATAACACGCATATAAGACACTTAAAATTATATTTTTATATACAAAACACTTAAAAATTTATTTCTCACAATAGAACACTTAAAAATTTACTTTTACATACATAACATTTAATATGTATAACACCATATAAATGTAACACTTAAAATTTATTTTTAATTTTATAACATTTAAAATTTTATTTTTTATCTACAAAACACTTAATGTTTGAATATCACATAAATATAACACTAACAATTCATTATTATTATTATTATTAATTTTTACATACAAAATAAATACAACCACTTAATTTTTTTAAATAGAAAAACATATCATACATATATATTTATATGTGAAAATTAATTTTTTAGTTTTAAATATATAAATACATAAGCATTAAGTGTTAATTAGGTAAATACATAAGAATTAAATAGTGTGTATGTAAATATTCTTTTTTTTTTTTTTGCTTAAGTGTTAAATATACATCTCCATGAGATTTACATATAATTATTGTTCTTATTTATGTATATTTTTTTTAAAGGCCAAAGATTTCTCTCTGTCTCTCTCTCTAAATTTGTTTTTCTGTTTGGGCTGGTGAATCCTATGTTTAGATGGCTAACATGCAACAATGTGAGAACTAAGTAGCTTGTTTTTGGTAAATCCCTAATATTTGGTATGTAAATACAATATTTAAATGACTAGCATGTAAATATTGAAGTCTAAGCATGTAAGCACGTAAGTATATGAGATTTGAATGGCTGGCTTCTGAACATGTGAGATTTGAGTGTTGGCATGTAAATACACAAGTAATAAGTGACGTGCACTTAAACATATAAATTTTGAGCGATGTGCACATAAAATATTTAAGTTTGGATGTCGAACATGTGTATAGGATTTGGGAGTCATACATGTAAACATCAAATTTTCAGCATTGGATATGTAGATACACAAAATTTAGTTGATACGCATGTAAATATATAAAAATATTTGTACGTGTGTAAATACATGAGAATATGGTGGTATGCATGTAAAACTTTGTAAAATTAAAATTTAGGTGCACCCAAAAATTATCGTGCATGTCAAATGCTTAGGTGTTAGAAATGTAGATGGACATGAATTGAATGTCAAATGCTGTTATTTGTTTTCAAGTTAAGGAAAGAGGTCACCTAATCCCGGGTTGCAGAGCAGAAAATATTCTCTATCGATGGGAGAAGGTGCGGATATCCGCGGTGATTGATCGGAGAAGAAACAAGCGGCCTCCCGTCGATCACAACCGTCGTCATAGGTGCGGCGTCCGCACCTAATAACACTTCGTTGGAGAGGGGAGAGGCGGAAGCTTGGTTTGGAGTGCTTTGCGGCCTTGCCGGTGGAAGAAGTCGGAGATCCAAGAGAGAGAGAGAGAGGGAGGATCACTTTCCTGCTATTGCTCGGGACCTTGGCTTTAATGAGGAGGAATATTAGGGAGAGTAAGTAGAGTTGGGTTTGTGAGTGGGAGAGAACAGTGAGCTGTTTTGGATTTTTTTTTTTTTTTTTTTTTTGGTTGGGAAAGAGGGAGTGTGGTGTTGCTGTTTGGTACTAAAAGAAGGAATGGGGGTGAGAGGAAAGTGTGTTGCTCGATTTGGAGAGGGACGAGAGTGCAATCCGTGAGATCGAGTGAGCTTAGGGAGTGGAATTTGGCCGCGCGGTGAGTGGGAAGTGGGCTGTGCACGGTTTGAGAGGAGGTGGGGAGGGAAGTAATGGAGGCTTGTGTCTGTGAGGTGGCTGTTTGGTGGGAGAATGAGAGTGGGAGGAGAGTGGAGCTTGGGTTGGAGTGTCACGGCAAGGAGGAGATGGGGAGAGTATGGAGCTGCTCGCTGTTGGAAAACCAGAGAGAGAAAAGCGGGGGAATCATAACTTATAAAATAATAAAAGCCAAACCCTTCCTTTCCAAAACCGACAGCTTAAAAAAAAAAAAGAGCAATAATTTATTTATTCTTTTTGATTTTCTATATTTACATTCAATAATGAAAATGTCGCATACAAATGAAGTGAATCACCCGCACAAAACTTGATGTTCGTATGTGATTTCAACAGGTGTTTTACTTTTATAATGGTTCGTTGGCAAGACAGTGCCCATGACAGTCATATTTTTGTTTTTGCTACAAAAAATCAAAAGCACAACTTCTCTCACTCACCTCCAAATTTGTTCAATTATTAATCATATTCATATTTTTATTAAGTTCATTACTAATCGTTGTATTTAGAACAAATAAATATTATTTGTTAGATGTTAGATATCCCTCCGGATACGAAACATTACATTCCCGATTTTGAAAAATCTAGTAGTGTTGCTCGGGGTAGAAATGAAATGTTTAACAAAAGACGCACTTCCTTACATGACGTAATTAAGAACATTTGAAGTGTGAAAGAAAAAATGGGTCATATTGCATGATATGCCAACGTATCAATTTTAGAAGCAAGTGCATATTGTAGTGGCTACAATGACTCTCCACAACTATATTCGATGTCATCATTCTCGAACTGATGTAGACTTCAGCATGACTGGCAATGATCATTTACAGGTCCCACTAGAAGCATTTGAATCTCACATAAGCCAATTTATAGCACAACCAGAAGTAGAATCACTTGAGGGTTACACCTAAGATGACGAAGTTGCCGCAAAAATGGTTGAATTGAGAGAGCGGATTACATACGCCATTGTTGGATGTTGATTGGACGATACTTGTACATTTGATTATGATTTTTTGGGTTTTTTTATGATGTTTGTAAGTTTTTTTATCGTTTTCTTTTTTTTCTTTTTTTTAGGTTTGAGGGGTCCATGATGAGACGTTAGGTCATATGATTTCTTCTGGATGGCTTGATTGGCGGTATTGGTTGATGTTAAACGTGAAATCTTATAAAGACAACCAAGTTCCTCTCTTCTTTTTTGGCGATACCGTTTCTGAGGTTCTTTTAGATGACATTTTTAGGTGATATGCATGTGTGACATGCACGAGCTTGGTATTATGTGCGTTAAAGACAACCAAGAACCATTTTTTTAACAAGGTTTTTGCAACGACAGTCGTTGGTTTATATAATGAATTCTCTGAGACCTCACACCTATACAAAACTATAATTAGTTACTTCTTTTATCAATTTCTACTTGTTTATTTTGTACAATTCATGTTTATTTATGCTACTTGTACATCTAATTATGATTGTTTGAGTTTTTTTATAATGTTTGTCAGATTTTATTATTGTTTCCTTTCTTTTTTTAATATTTTTTGTGGGTTTAAGAGGTCCAATATGAGGTGTTAGACCTTATGAATTCTTCTGGATGGTTTGATTGTCGGCATTGGTTGGTGTCACATATGAAATCCTATTGAAAACAACCAAATTTCTCTCTTTTTTTCAACGATACGACTTTTGAGGTTCTTCTGGATGATTTTTTTTTGTAATATGTATATTTAACATACACAAACTTGGTATTGTGTGGGTTAAAGACAACTCAAAACCCTAGTTTTATAAGGTCTTATTTTCTTGTTGTGACATATTCATTGGTTGGAATAGTGAGTCTTTTGAAGATTTCATGTTAATTACTTCGTTTTATCAATTTATATGTCTCTTATGACTAATGAATTGTCTTTTGAAAATTTCATGAAATATTAGTTCAAGGATTTTTGGGACCTCCCCATGAGTACTATGCCACTGTGGACTACAAAGTTCCCTGCTCCCGTCACGTCGTGCACATAGGTACGGGAGATAGTTCTAGAGGTGCCCACGGAGAATCACGGACAAGTGTGACTTCTTCTGGTGTTCAAACAGACTGATAGATTTCATCGTCGAGGGTGACCGAGAGTGGATAGTATCCCTAGATGACGTCCTGGCTCATGACATACGTCGTCTCTATTTTAAAAATAATATTATCATATTATTAAATGTTATTTTAATAGTTTTTATTTTATTATTAATGAAGATACTCGCTGCCAAGTGAGATGTATATCTTTATTTTTTGCACTACTCTTAAGTGAATATATTATTATAACAATTATGTTGCAAACAACATTACCACACGAGCAGAATAGTCATCTGTCCAGAAACAGATACGCTGCAACTATGCTCAAACAACAATAAATAAACAACCAATCAATTATTTTATTATTAATGAAGATACTCGCTGCCAAGTGAGATGTATATCTTTATTTTTTGCACTACTCTTAAGTGAATATATTATTATAACAATTATGTTGCAAACAACATTACCATACGAGCAGAATAGTCATCTGTCCAGAAACAGGTACGCTGCAACTATACTCAAACAATAATAAACAACCAATCAGTTTATTCACAAGGGCAGCTGCCCCAAATAGACTCATACATATCTAATAACAAAACTGAAATATTATCTTATACGCCTCACATGAGTGGCTTGGAAAAAAAAATAAAAGGAAAGAAAATGAACTTACATATAATCGTGTTAGCCATGACACTGGTGACGCCGTTTAAATGAGCAACCTCCACTCATACAGAAGCGTGTACCATTAACTCAGGATAAAAATCTAATGACCCTGGACCTATTATGTTCGAGGATATATCCGTTCGGAACAATTGAACCCAGCTAGCAAAACGAAGTTGAACGATAGACGGCACACAAAATGTTGTACTAATTAATTAATTAATTAATTTTTCAAATATTACAAATTTTAAAATAATCTACTAGCCGTTTAAATGAGCAACCTCCACTCATACAGAAGCGATACTCCATCAACATTAATCAAAACCAAAATCAGTATATTATTGCTAAAAAATTTCCCATAAAAACCTAACAAATTTTAGCCCAAGAGATACTTGGCCTGATAAATTTAAAAAAAAAAAAACATTTTTTTCTTAAAGTTATATTTTTATAGAAAAAATAATAATAAATATCTAGCATCTCAATAAAAGAATATCATGAATCCTAAATTAAAATTTAACTCAAAATATCAGCAGTTGTAAAATTTCCCTAATTGCTAAATCGAGTTGGAATGGCCAACAAAATTTCAAATAAATAAAATAAAGTCCAAGCAAAAAGCCAAAAACAGTCGGCGTCACAATTCCCTTGACATTTACTTCCATACCACACATATCTAACACCCAATCTTCCATAATTTATACTTATAACACTTAAACATTTCCTACGGATGGATTAAAAGTGATAAATGTAAAAATCAAATTTAGGCATAAATATGTAAACATAAGAATTATGTGGTAGTCATGCAAACGCCTCAATGAAATAAAATAACACTTAGAGATGCAACACAATCAAAGTTAATGGACTGTCCGCTAAAACATTGGGCAACAAAGAAGACATCTCACAGTGTTCAATTACATCAAAATAATTAAAGCGAAGCACAGTTCCGATCATCCCAGAAGCAGGATAATATCGACAAATTGAGGAGTGAGGGGTTTTCTATTCCGCCACAGCGAAGTCCACCGCAAGCTTTAGTTCAGGCTTCGCATTCATGCTAACTTCCACGCTTTCAAAATTCTTTTCTGAACCATAGGGACTTCGGCTCGCAAACCTGCCAAATAAGAACAGCAATTCATGACTGTTAACACTGAAGGAAGGCAATGCCACCAAGTTCTTAAATAAATTTTTTTAGAGTTTTTTTTTTTTTTTGGCTTTTGCCTTTCATTTTGAACTTTGTAAAGATAGAAAGAGGGCGCTGCAATAAAAAAGATAGATTGGGGCAAAGTGCGCTTAAGTCACCCTTTGGGAAGGACAGGATCATACTCAACTAGGGATGCAAATGAGCCGACCCAGCACAAGCTCGGCTCGTGAGCTCGTTTATAAAATGAGCTCGAGGTCGAAATTCTCCAATTTGGCTCATTGGCTCCATTAGCCTATTACTAATAGTTCCGATACATTTTCTGATGAGCTCCCACCTCCTCCTCCGGCCACCAATACAAGCTAAGCTCGAACCGAAACAGTTTGACAGACGAGCTGAGCTCGAGCCTGGCGTTGCTGGAGCACGACTCGACTCGTTTGTACCCCAATACTCAAACAGTTTAGCGACGCCTAGGAATGTTAATTATCCGAAAATTGATGCATCACAATAAAGTATTCTATTAATTATTACTATTATATCACTCTAAATAAAAAAGCAATTATCAATCATAACAACAAATGTGTTACTTTTTTTTTCCTTGCAGGGATCGACTTTAAGCCCATAATTTTTTGCTTTAGTTATGAATGCTCTTACTAGACATTTACAGGAGGATGTACCTTGGCATCTACTTTTTGCTAATGAAATCCTTCTTGTGGATAAGATTAAAGAAAGAGCGCGGGAAAAACTTGAATTACGGAAGTCTACTTTGAAGTCTAAAGGTCTTCGTTTGAAAAGAACTAAAGCAGAATACATAAAATGTAATTTAGTAGTTCTAGCTCTGGTGACAAAGTTGTAATTATGGGTGATCAAATTATTAAAAGGTGGGAACGTTATAAATATCTCGGGTCTATCGTTCAAAATGATGGTGATATAGATGGGGATGTTATTAGTAGAATTCAGGTTGATTGCTTGAAGTGGAGCAATGCTTTGAGCCAATTGTGTGATAGAAAAGTACCTCTCAAATTGAAAGGAAATTTTTAAAAGATCGCGGTGACGGGTGAGACCTACAATTCTCTATGGCGCAGAATGTTAATTTTTAAAAGAGAAGCATAAAACTAAGTGTGCCGAGATGAGAATGCTTAGGTGAATGAGAGGCTATACACTTAGAGACAAAATGTGAAATGAAAAAATCCGTGATAGGGTTGGTGTAGCTCCAGCGGCGGACAAAATTAGAGAGAGTTGTTTTAGATGATTTTGTCAAATTAAACGTCAACAATCTAATGAATCAGTTAGAAGAGTAGATGTTTTAGGTTCGACTTATGTTAAGAAAAGCAGGGGTAGACTTAGAAAGACTTGGGCATATTGTATACAAAATAATCTTAATTTATTAGAGCTAAATGAAAATATTGCACTCAATAGAATGCAATGGAGAAAAAAGATTCATATAGTCGACCCCACTTGGTGGGATAAAGGCTTGTTGTTGTTGTGAACTTTGCCACGATAAATGTGAGTCTACAAACACTCTGAAAGTGGACCGAAGATGAGAAAAATAATTGGGATATTAATGTTTTTCTATAGCTAGAAATTAAAAACTATCATGAATTAAATTAAAAATTAGAATGAATTAACTAAATAATTGAACTAGGTGGTAAAAATAATAAATCATTGAAGTTTATTATAAAATAGTGTATTATCAAATCTAAGCATTCAAATGTGCACCACATTGGTTGAAAATAAAATTAAGAAAATCAGGAACTACATTAAAGTGCTCACCCAACCCAAAAAATAAATAAATAAATAAAAATAATATATATATATATATATATATATATATATATATACAATATATAATCAAAATTAAGCAAAAACTATACACCAATAAATCCATAGCTTTTTGGAGATATAGAAATAATTTCCTAATTTTTTTGCAAGTTAATTAAAGATTAATTTATATTGAATTTTAATGATAACTTGGAGAATAGCATCTTTGTTGTGCAAAAAACGTGAAAAACAAAATTACATTGCAAAAAATGTGATTTACATGGTTCAACGTAAAATGCCTACATGTGGGAGAAAGAAAAGATGCTTGAAATAGGGTTGCAACACCAAACTCTAAAACCAATCAAAATCCCTCATATAAATAAGAGAGAACTATGACACAAAAATTAAAAATGATAAATTTACCTCTTATATGAGCTAAGTCTTTAATACAACAATCTTCATTTCATCACTCACTTCCAAATAAGAATGAGATGACAAATGAGCTCTAACACCAAAACGATTGCACTACATTGTTCGACCACGTACCCCCATTCCCGAAGGAATAAAACCTTGTATAATTCTTAAAAATAATCAAATGAGCAACTAATCATGAGCACAAATGTTCAACAAACTCCTACGATAAATGAACTTATGAATTGATAATATCTTTGTAAGCATGATCATTGGATTCTCCTTTGTATTCCTCTCTACTTTACGACAAAAAAAATTGATAATATATTTGTGAGTTCATTTGTGAATTGATAATATCTTCGTGAGCATGACCGTTGGATTCTCCTTTGAACTTATGATTAGGAGCTTGAATAAAAGTGGATGAACTCTATGACACAAATAAAATTGAATCAAACTTCAACTTCAGCTACATATATGCGGTCCTAATCTCTCCACCTGTTTTGAGTCTTGAGGCTTAAACAAGCTTGCCTCGTCAAATATAGCATCTATGCTAATGATAATCTTCCTCTTTGACCAATCATAAAGTTTGAAGTTTTTGACTCCATGCTTGAAACCGATGAAAATCATCTTATTTGCTTGTGGCTACAGTTTATCATTTTGCACGTAATAGTAAGTTGGACACTCGAACAATATTATATGTTTATAATCTCTAGAAGGATATCTCAACCACGTCCCCTTTGAAATCTTCTTCCTAATAGCTACAGAAGACGAACGATACATCAAGTGACAAACATATACTATGACCTCCGCCTAAAGATTATACAAACCAACATTGTATAACACACATCGAAGTTTACCAACCAAAATCTAACTTATCCTCTACCACCTCATTTTGTTGTTGTGTCATTCAAACAATGAAGTTGTGCTCTACCACAACTTTTTGATACTCTTATAAATAACACATCTGATGTGTATTTGCCCCCCACTGTCTGATCTTCAATCTAAATCTCAGTCCTTTGAAGTCATGAAAATATTTATCATCTCACTCTTGCGTTTCAGGGTATACACCAAAATATATCTGAAGTAATTATTGATAAAAGAAATAAAATATCTCTGCTCAACAATGATGATGTCATCATCGAGACCAAACACCTATGTGCACATATCGTAAAAAATCATTTATATTGTAGATGACTATACAAAAGATAACCTATGTCTTCTTGCAAATACACAATGTTCACAGAAATTAAGCTTGCATGTGCTCGCTACTTTGATCAATCATTGCCTCAAAAAGTCTGAAGTGGAGTGTCTTTAGCACGAGCAAATCACACATGCCACAATATAACGATGTTAGAAGAATCATCAACAACAATAGTTCATATCATTATACTACCCTTAGGATAGAAAATTTGTGACGGTGAACTCTCTTCTTAACAATCAGTGCACTATGATATATCCTCAAAACTTATGCCTCAATAATGGTCTTGTAGTCCTTGGCCTCTAAGGCCCCAAATGACTGCAATTTTTTCCTAATATCCAGAGCATGCCAAATATTATATAGCTCCCTCACATTATCATCATCATCCTAATAAGAGCGCTCCTCCTTATACAAATAGTACGAGATATTTGATCGTTATTCATAGTCATTGCACCGCTATCAAACTTCTTGTACGTAAAGAATATGGGGATAAATGTGATAGGTAGTGCATGTGTCCAGAATTCAACACTAACTATCTGTATACAAACTGTGAGAAATTGCAAATAATAGTACATCTAAAATAGTATCATTATTCATCTCCACAATAAAATTGACTTTCACCTTGGAAGAAACTCTATTTCTATTCTTCTTCAATTTCATACATTTTCTTTTCAATGATCAATCTCCAAACAAAAAACGCGTTGATTTTTTCCAAGAATACGCCCATTTGACTTGTCCCATTTTTTTAGAAATACCATTGCTGCCACATTTATTTGCCCAATTCTTCTTCTTCTCAGATCTCACGTTGAAGTGTAATTGCATGAACCGACACCATCTTTGCGAACTCATTATCTCTTCGACAAAACTCATGATAACACTTCGCCATAATTCAAGACCTCATTCCCATGAATGAGTGTCATAGTAATTTTTTTTTACTCATTTAGGAGCGAATTAAATAAAAGAAGTGGCATATCTTCATCTTTAAACTCGTACATATTTAACAGAACTGTCAAAAGCTTTGTAAAATCATTTAAGTACTGGTCGATAATAATCTCGTGTCTCATCTAAAACATGTAAAGTCTACATTTTATAAGGAGACGATTCTCCACACTCTTTGTGAGCTATTTGTTTTTTAGCCTCCTCCATAACTTTCATGCACAAGTCTCAATTATCATCTCATACTTGATCTCCTGAAATAAGTAATTTTGAATCAAGTCACAAACACTACAGTTCATCTTAAATCAATCTCTTTCTGACATCTCTTCAGGATGTCATCGTGATCAACAACTTCCTCCTCTATCATCTCACATCGTCATATGTCAAAGTTTCATCTGCCAAAAAATCTCATAACATCGATCTTGACAAAATGATGAATCGACGACTACTTCACTGTTGTGGTGGATATTTAAGATACCTGACGACATGCAATTATTCATGACTACACCATATCTCCTACCTACACTTACTCTGACCTCTTTGTCTTACATCCACGACTTCGTCGGAATCGCATCAATCTCGCTTTGAAAAAAGTTATTTTGTAAAAGAATGTGAAGAATAAAATCACACAGCAAATAAACAATCAAACACGCAGCAATTTACGTGGTTCAGCGCAAATTCTCCTACGCCCACAGGGAGGGATTATTCCACTATCAACGGACGGAGAAAAAAAAAAAGTAAAACTAAAATAGGATCCCATCTCCATGCTCTAAAATTAGCTATAATCTCTCCTATGAGCATTAGGGCACACAAATAAAAACAAAAAAAAAATGACCATTTTATCCCTTAAACAAACAAAACCTCTAATACAACAATTTGTTACATGAAAACTAAAACAATCACAGAAAAACTAATTTAACATAAAAAATCAACTATATTATTTGATGAACTAATGAAGAAAGAAGCACTTACGTACATTCCACCCAATTCTTATGTATTTATATAACATACACCTAAACTTTAATTTTTACATTTAATACACCCAAATCTTTCATATCACATTAAATATCATCATTTTATCTTTAAAATAGACATTTTCATGCATAGGGAAGATGGCATGTATGTAAAAATTGAAGTATAGTTGTTAGATATGTAAATTCACAAGAATTGATTGGTATGTATGCAAATCTTCTATTAAAAAGACAAGCTGCTGATTTAGTTTTACTGCATTATAAATGTTTGACATTATTTAATCTAGTCATCAGTTTCTTTTTTGTCCAACAACTTTCAATTAAAAAAACATTATTCTTAAATTATAATATTATTTTCATTACTGACAACCTAATTCAGTAAAAGATATTTTAAAAAAAACCTCTGATTATCCCAAGCAGATAGTTTCCACGGATGATAGTACATAAAAACAGGATAAGAGAAACATGAGCCCGCTCCACAAGCATGTTGGCATAGAAAGGCTCAAGGTGTAACAATCCTTGCAAAATCTGTGGACTCATGGAACCAACTATAAAATTTTAGGAAAATTTACCCACACAATTCTTATGTATATACATATCTAACACCCAAACTTTGATCTTTACACTTATAGCACCTTAGTTTCATTAATCTATGCAACAAAAGATGTATTTCACTTTTTTAAAAAAAAGACGGTGGTATATTTTTATGTGGTATTAAAGATTTGAGTGGTGTTCATGTAAATATTGATGTTTGGGGGTTGGATATGTAAATACATTAGAATCGTTTGGTATTTATGTAAATGCCCTAAGGATTTAAACTTTCCCCTGAATAAAATTAGGTGTTGGATATGTAAATACATTAGAATTGTTTGGTATTTATGTAAATGCCCTAAGGATTTATAGATTCTAAGCGTCCTTAATTACTAGACATTGCTTTTCTAACCACTTTAGTTGCATGATAATATTCAAATTGATGTAAAGTAGAAAAAGAAAAGGAAGAGAGTTAGCTGGAGTGTGGCCAGCCAGGATACATTGTACACTATAATTTCATGCAATTATAGCAGCAAGTTATAAATATAACCGTCTGGCCCGCAATTATGGCTCGCAAATCCTTCTGATGAACATGCTCTTGCTTAATTATCGTATCTAAATCTTTTATAAGTAATCTACAGACCTTGATATATGTTTTGCCCAATGCTTTAAATAATTTTGAGACGTCGGGCCCGCAATTATGGCTCGCAAATCCTTCTGATGAACATGCTCTTGCTTAATTATCGTATCTAAATCTTTTATAAGTAATCTACAGACCTTGATATATGTTTTGCCCAATGCTTTAAATAATTTTGAGATAATTACATACAGAACATCCAAAACATTGATATTTACAAATTAACCACCATGATTTTTTGAACTACCAAACCAATGTATTCTCAAAATTTGATAAAAATGAAAATTATGGGTTGCGGTTTCATCATAATTTTTTATATTTGAGTAAAAATTTGAAAAATGGATGACGGGGCAGTTGATTCATAAATAGGAAGTTTCAAATTTGATAAAAATGAAAATTATGGGTTGCGGTTTTATCATAATTTTTTATATTTGAGTGAAAATTTGAAAAATGGATGAAGGGGGGCAGTTGCTTCATAAATAGGAAGTTTTGAATGGTTTGTACGTAATTGCCCCCAAAAATTAAATATTTGATGATTTTATCTAACTTAAGAAAAAAATTTGGGTTCGCCCCTGTCCACAATCCCACATGTATGAAGCCCACAAGCACCCCGCTGACTATCAATTAACTGAATTTTTTTAATCATCCAAAAGATCCATGGTTTTTTTTTATGGAAATTTACTTCCATACCAAACAATTTTTATTTATTTACATGCCTAACAACCAAATTTTGATATTCACACTTACAACACCTGATGTCATAAATCTATGCATTAATAGCTGTATTTTACTTAAAAAAAGGTAATAATCATGATACTTTTAATGAGATGTAAAAAATTTGACTGGTATGAATTTAAATATTAATGTTTAGGTGTTAGATATGAAAATAAATAAGAATTATGTGGAATGTATGTAAATGCCCCTTTTTATTAATGAAACCATTAATACACATATCACCCCGAGACTAATAATGCAGACGATGTGGATCGCCACATCAATGTAGACTGATGCTTACAAACATAAAAATAGAATCTTTGTATAGATGGACAGCATTTTAAAAGATAAGGAATAAGATTTACTTTTATATTTCAACATTAGGGATAGAAGTCCCATTAGACTATTAATGAGTTGTCTTTAGATACAGATGGCTTTATTTACTTTTCTCACTTGATAGACAACAATACTAATTTTTTTTTTTAGTAAAGAAAATTATTTACCCTATCCTTACATGCCTTCTCAACAGCTTCACAGACACAAATATTTCTGAAAAGCCTTTGAAATTCCCGTATATGACAATAGACTGGCATCATTTGTGGTCGTTCAGAAAGCTAGCAACAGACATGTTCTTTGACCCCATCTGACACATTTCCCATTATAGCTTTCAATTAATTTTGCGGCATTATTAAATAGCTTCATGACAACATAATTTATTCTGTTCGACTTACAAATTTACAAAAGGTTAAGAATAGTAACTTTAATTTACTATGGTATCATCTCTTTTTCCAAGGGAGGAATTTACTTGAAATTTTGCGCTACAAACCTAATCCTCATGAACCTGCAAACCAAGATCATTTAAGCTGCAGAAACTACACTAGGAAGGACCATAGCAGTCAGAATAGAGAGTTATCCCTTGAGCTTTGACTAATATACTTCTTCAAGCTTTACAATTTACAGAAACTAGAAACCTTTAAATTTCATGGAGACTGCACAATTTTATAGGTCTATCAGATCAGCAATAGCAAGCACAAACAAATTCATTCGAATAATTTTTTTTTTGAAATTTCAAAGGCTTTAAACCACGCAATTTTTACTATTAATTTATACTAATATTGTTAAAAGTGAATTGGTATCCGTCTTGAAATCAAAGAAAAACAGAGGACATTAATATTTGAACTTACCTATCGCGACGCTTCTCGAGGAATCGCTGGAGCGAGTGCCTCCGCGCTACAGGCAGCTCTGCACTCACAGCAAAAGAACAACTTTGCATTCCGATTGAATTGAAAATGAAGGAAAAACGTAATGAGTATGTACATATGAGTTTGAACGAAATTTAAGAGATTCTTGCTCACCAGTTTGCAGCTTGCAAAGATATGCAGAAGAGCTTGTGAGAAGCTGAGGTGGCTGTGGAGAAGCCGCTGTTGAAGAGCTCTGCTGTGAAAGAGATCTCGTTAGAGCAGGTGAGGCCGCGACAGCGGTGCTTGGCATGGCCGGAATCCTGCTCACGCTCGCGTTGTTTCCCGAAAGAATCCCCCGGTGGCGGCGGCGGCCGCAGCAGCTATAAGCATGATCGCTTGCGCCTAATCTTCCCAATCGGCGGTAATCAGAATTGGAACAGCAAAAGACAGCGAAACAGAGAGGAAAAAGCAGAGAGAGAGAGAGAGGACCTTCTCTGGAGGAACTGCTTCAAAGACGTTCACAGATCCATTGTAGAAAATGGTGAGCTGAGTGCTGGCGCTAGGGTTATTCATTGCCGAAGTACTTCAAAAGAGTGGAGATCGAATCAATCAACAGAGTACAATATGTTAGTTCTGAAATCATTCAACTTTCCCAAATTTAAAAAAAAAAAAAACACCATCAGTTGAAGTGAAATCATTCAACTTTCCCAAATTTAAAAAAAAAACACCATCAGTTGAAAAAAAAAAACACCATCAGTTGAAGCAAATCCAAATCCGTAACCTCTCCATCGGCCGAAAAGAACTCGTTTATCCGAATCAAAGAAAAACAGGAGAATTTTATTACTATTTTTTTTTATTATCCCTTATTTTAAGTAGCAGCCAAAAAGCTATATCCAAGCCCTAAAAAAAAGGAAAGTTAGACCACCGATTACCTCGGTCGCAAAAATTTAAACAAAAAAGGCTTGAATTTCCTCAAGTAACTTTCAAGAAACAAAGGAATACAAAGGTCAAAACAAGCTCATGGAGAGGATTTTCAATTTAGTTTCAAGAAGATGGCGCAATAACTTGCCCTAACACGACCAGATCGTCAAGCAACCAGTCCCTTGCCCTCACTTAAAAACAACGGAATCACGGATGTCTCCAGACCCACGTTCCTCCTTTCTCGCTCCACAAAATTAGGTCTCAAAACTTGTAATTTCTAAAACTTACCAATCAAATAGCCACAATCACGGATAAACCACTGAAATCAAAGAATCGCTGCCCAAATCAAAATTAAAAACAAGCAAACCTGTTCTTGTCATCGCCTCTACAGAATGCAAGATCAAGCGTGTTGTTCACCTCCTCCTCCACCTCCTCCTCCCTCTTCACAAGAACCTTCGCCGTTGCCACCTCCGGTTTCATCTCTCTTCCCACGCTCTCCATCGCCATCCCTCCGATGCTTTCGGATCTCGGCTGCACCGCATCTGGGAGCTCCATTTGGGTCGTCTACGTGTATAGATAAGAAAGTTTAGGTGTTAGATATGTAAAAACCAATGTTTTGTGTGATGCGCATGTAAATCTCCCTTGAAGTGATTTCTTCCCTTTGTGTCTCCGTCCATCAGAACTTTAAAAAGGCGGGCATCGCCTGCGAACGAAATTTGGCGCGTGGGATTTGCGAAGGGAGGTGACGAAGCGCTTTGGTTCGTTGCCAGGCAGGAAAAATGCAAATGCAATGACGTTACGTTCCAGGCTCGTCCGGAAGTCTCGGAAATCTGCTAACCTGATACACCCACAAATGTAAATTGAATGTGGTTTAAAGAGTTTAACTAAGGAGATAATTTTACATCCTGGGTGACAACAGCCGGGTGTCACGCTCCGCGACATTTACGGGGCTACAATAAGGAGAGCGGTTTTACATTTGGAGTGCCAGCCCATTGGATGTAGCAAGGAGGGGCGAAGGAGGACCTCCTGTTGATAAATTAGGTCAAAAGAAAATAAGAATTGAAACAAATTCAAAAGAACACTCGGAGATTTAACGAGGTTCGGTGAAGATACCTACATTCTCAGGAGCAGAACGGCGACTTTCTTTTCAATATTCAGAAAATAATACATAACACAAGATTCAGAATCTCACTTAGGGTTACAAATATGACATGTATATAATCTTATAATACAATATGTAATTACCTAAATTACCCATGTACTAAACTACAGGATGTTGCCCCCGCACCCCCAACCCACTTAGGGCCCGTTCGGGATAGCTTATTATTGCGATCGCTGTTTTCAAAACGCCCACCGAGTGTTTGTTTCGGACTTCTGTATCGTGATAGGAAATCGCCCGACGCAGCTCCTTTGTTATTCGGGACCGCACATCGCATCCCGCTTTCTGCTTATCGTTCAAGATTATTACCCGGAAGCCCTTCTCTCGCGAAACAAACCCTCAGTCGCTGATTCCTCCGTTCCGATCTAGATCCCCTCTGCCCTTCCACATCCCCTCAGTCGCCGATTCCTTCGTCCCGATCCCGATCCCGATCCCCTCTGCCGCGACCCCTTTGCCTGCGAAACAAAAAACCCTTCGTTGTTTCGCGCGAAGCTCGACTGGATCCGAAGACGATCTGTCACTCGAAGGGGGCCAGCTTTCGTTCAAAGCTCTACCACGCTTGAACCGAGAAGATGATCGATAAGAATCGAAGCTCTCCTTCTGCATTTCTCTTCTCAACACCTTCCCCCGTCCACTGTAAGCATTGCCTCCCGTTCACTGTAAGAAAAAAGTTTTCTTGATTTATATTTTCTAGATGATTTTCCTTTTTTTGGATTTGAGGTTTGTGAAATTCAATTTTCTATGCGATGATTGTTTTTAAGGCCTTTGTGTTGACGAGAGCATTGACTGCTTATTCAGTTCACCTGAGATTTTATTTGTTGGAGTAATTTATCACAAAGCAATGTGTTGGAGTTTGGTAGGATCCAAGCTTCTATGGTATTTAACTATGCAGACATCTTGCTCTATCAATTTTTAGATCAACTAATTTCAAGATATGATTAATTATATTGAATTTTTCATGGACGCAGAGTGATTTTCTAGAGCAAATCGTTTGAATCAAACTTTGAATTTGTCCAATTATTATGCTCCATTCCTTTTTATGTAAAATTGATATTCCTTTCACCCTGGTGTGGAATTTTGTTAAAGGGTTATCTCTTTGAACTATTGCTATAGCCTTTTTGAACTGAACAAGGACATAATTGTCATTTATCAAACAATAATGTCAGTAAGCTGTTCTAAAAAAGCTGTCATAAACAACAAGTCAGCTTATTCTGATAATATGGAGATTATCAAATTATCAAAATAATTTGTTTATCAACAGATTATAAATAATCAACAGCTGCCCCAAACAAACCCTTAATGAAACTCCACCGATTGGACAGATCCTTCCGCTACACTCTGCTCGTGGGCTCTGCTCCGCTTCAACATCTGTCCCATATATGATATATGAGTCATACCTAACACTCCCCTCTTGCCCTCCTCGTTGCATCGGGTCGTTGTCCAACAACCAGAGTCCAAATGTAAATTTTTTTCTTAACTAAGGGCCCGTTTGGGACAGCTTATAAGTGCGGGGGGCGTTTTGAAAACGCCGCCTCACTGTTTGGTACCCACTTATCACCAGATTATTGAAAAATGTGTTTTCTCAATTGTAAAAGACGCAGACCGCGAGCTGACCCCTGCGATCCGCTTTTTCTAATTCCAATTTACGCCCGTGACCTTGCCTTTTTCCTTCGCCTCTCCCGTGACCCTAGCTTCTCGCTCTCGCTCTCATCTCTGTTCAAAGCCCCGACTCCCGTCACCAACCCGTTCGAGCCTCGCTCCAGCAAGCCTTCGCCTCTCGCTCCCGTCAGCAAGCCGTTCGACGCCGGATCCAGCAGTGGCTTGGCCTCTCGCTCCCGTAACCTTGTCATTCGACGCCGGATCGAGGCGCACTTCCATAACATCTGTTCGACGCCGGATTGAGCAGCGGAGAATCCATCGCCGGAGTCCAGCAGCGGGGAACCATCCACAGATCTGCTTCTTTCTCGAAGTGGTTCTTCGGGCTTCACTCATTCTCCACCTACTTCGTTTTTGCTGTAGCCTTCTTC
>NW_018164592.1:322377-324720 GCF_001263595.1 Phalaenopsis equestris
AACTTAATCTATCTTTTGTTTTGTGATTTTTTAGAGGGTTGATATAGAAATTATTCTTTTGTTTTGTGATTTTTTTGCCATGAAAAGAAACATTTTGTGTTTATCCATTAATCTGACAGAACTCAATGAGTAAAGCTAAAGAGGCTGGAACATCAGCCATGTGGGATAAAGAAGTTACTATGATCTTTTGTGATTTATGTGTAAGGGAGGTTGAGGTGGGAAATAGACTCACTACATTTTTTAACAAAGAAGGGTGGCAAAATATTTTGGTTAAATTCAAAGAAATGACTGGAAGAGATTACGATCGCATGAAAATGAAGAACAAATGGGACAAGTTAAAGAAGGATTGGAAACTATGGAAAGAACTGAAAAGGGGATCAACGGGAATGGGCTGGGATCCAGTTAAGCGCACAATAGATGCACCAGAAGAATGGTGGGCTGAAAAAGTACAAGTGCATAATTTGAAAAGCTACAGGAACTCATGCGTTCACCCCAAATGATATAGGGTTGAGCAGCTCAACCCAAGAGATGGATACCGTGCAGATAGGTGATTCAGGAGACCGTCCTAGCCATATTCACACAGATGTTCAATCCACGAGTGTGCCCTCTCGATCTTGATCCCGTCCACGTCCCCCCTTCTCTCCCGAAACAAACCCTCGGTCGTTGATTCCTCCGTCCCGATCCCGATCCAGATCCCCTCTGCTTTTCCACTTCACCTCGGTCGTCGATTCCTTTGTCTCGATCTCGATCCCCTCTATCGCGTCCCCTCTGCCCGCGAAACAAAAAGCCTTCGTTGTTTCGCGCGAAGCTCGACTGGATCCGAAGACGATCTGTCACTCGAAGGGGGCCAGCTTTCGTTCAAAGCTCTACCACGCTTGAACCGAGAAGATGATCGATAAGAATCGAAGCTCTCCTTCTGCATTTCTCTTCTCAACACCTTCCCCCGTCCACTGTAAGCATTGCCTCCCGTTCACTGTAAGAAAAAAGTTTTCTTGATTTATATTTTCTAGATGATTTTCCTTTTTTTGGATTTGAGGTTTGTGAAATTCAATTTTCTATGCGATGATTGTTTTTAAGGCCTTTGTGTTGACGAGAGCATTGACTGCTTATTCAGTTCACCTGAGATTTTATTTGTTGGAGTAATTTATCACAAAGCAATGTGTTGGAGTTTGGTAGGATCCAAGCTTCTATGGTATTTAACTATGCAGACATCTTGCTCTATCAATTTTTAGATCAACTAATTTCAAGATATGATTAATTATATTGAATTTTTCATGGACGCAGAGTGATTTTCTAGAGCAAATCGTTTGAATCAAACTTTGAATTTGTCCAATTATTATGCTCCATTCCTTTTTATGTAAAATTGATATTCCTTTCACCCTGGTGTGGAATTTTGTTAAAGGGTTATCTCTTTGAACTATTGCTATAGCCTTTTTGAACTGAACAAGGACATAATTGTCATTTATCAAACAATAATGTCAGTAAGCTGTTCTAAAAAAGCTGTCATAAACAACAAGTCAGCTTATTCTGATAATATGGAGATTATCAAATTATCAAAATAATTTGTTTATCAACAGATTATAAATAATCAACAGCTGCCCCAAACAAACCCTTAATGAAACTCCACCGATTGGACAGATCCTTCCGCTACACTCTGCTCGTGGGCTCTGCTCCGCTTCAACATCTGTCCCATATATGATATATGAGTCATACCTAACACTCCCCTCTTGCCCTCCTCGTTGCATCGGGTCGTTGTCCAACAACCAGAGTCCAAATGTAAATTTTTTTCTTAACTAAGGGCCCGTTTGGGACAGCTTATAAGTGCGGGGGGCGTTTTGAAAACGCCGCCTCACTGTTTGGTACCCACTTATCACCAGATTATTGAAAAATGTGTTTTCTCAATTGTAAAAGACGCGGACCGCGGGCTGACCCCTGCGGTCCGCGTTTTCTAATTCCAATTTACGCCCGTGACCTTGCTTTTTTCCTTCGCCTCTCCCGTGACCCTAGCTTCTCGCTCTCGCTCTCATCTCTGTTCAAAGCCCCGACTCCCGTCACCAACCCGTTCGAGCCTCGCTCCAGCAAGCCTTCGCCTCTCGCTCCCGTCAGCAAGCCGTTCGACGCCGGATCCAGCAGTGGCTTGGCCTCTCGCTCCCGTAACCTTGTCATTCGACGCCGGATCGAGGCGCACTTCCATAACATCTGTTCGACGCCGGATTGAGCAGCGGAGAATCCATCGCCGGAGTCCAGCAGCGGGGAACCATCCACAGATCTGCTTCTTTCTCGAAGTGGTTCTTCGGGCTTCACTCATTCTCCACCTACTTCGTTTTTGCTGTAGCCTTCTTC